>NC_056726.1:25915561-25973061 GCF_019279795.1 Protopterus annectens
TAGACAACAGCAAAAAGTTGCAAAACCCACTCCCAATGGTATGGTATACACACACACACTTACCCAGACTGAGATTAAAACTCCTACCCATCTATTTAGTTCTACCACAGTGTTGCACATTTATCACATGCATCACTGAGCTAATAGGGTGAAGGTTGTCCAAAGGTACTTCTAAGGTGATGAAAATCACCAGCCCTTGTAAAGTATGACAATAGGTAATGTACTGGGTGAGAGAGGCCACAAAATACTTTAAACTGCATATATGTACCCTTACATACACATATTTGCCAGGACTGGGATTAGAACTCCTACCTAACTAGTTATTTCTATTGCAGTGTTATGCAGTTGTCACACATGCCACACAGCTTATGGGGCTGAGGCTTGATGGATGGCACTTCTAATGTGACTGATATCTGCAGGACTGCTAAAGTAGGGGAAGTGTACTGGGTTTGAATGGACCCAAAAGCTTTTAGTTACAAACACACACACACTTTTAGATTTGCCAGGATTGAGATTAGAACTCCTACCTAGCTAGTTAATTCTACTATACTGTTATGCAGTTATTGCATGCACCACAGAGCTTACGGGGTTGAGGTCTGATGGAAGGCACTTCTAAGGTGACTGATATCTGCAGGACTGCTAAAGTAGGAGAAGGGGAAGTGTACTGGTTTTGAATGGACCCAAAAGATTTTAGTTGTAAACAGACACACACACACACACACACACACACACACACACACACACACACACACACACACACCTTTATATTTGTTGCCAGGTCTGAGATTAGAACTCCTACCTAACTAATTCTACTATAGTGTTATACAGTTATAGTACATGCCACAAAGCTTATGGGGCTGAGGCTTGATGGAAGGCACTTCTAAGGTGACCGATATGTACAGGACTGCTAAAGTAGGGGAATGGGAAGTGTACTGGGTTTGAATGGACCCAAAAGATTTTAGTTGTAAACACACACACAGTTTTACATTTGCCAGGTCTGAGATTTGAACTCCTACCTAAATAGTTAATTCTATTATAGTGTTATGCAGTTATCATGCATGCCACAAAGCTTATGGGGCTAAGACCTGATGGAAGGCACTTCTAAAGTGACAGATATCTGTAGGACTGCTAAAGTAGAGGAAGGAGTAGTGTACATGGTTTGAATGGACCCAAAAGCCTTTAGTTGTAAACACACACTTTTACATTTGTCAGAACTGAGATTAGAACTCCTACAGAGCTAGTTATTTCTACTATAATGTTAAGCAATTATCACATGTGCCACAGAGCTTATGGGGCTGAGGCCTGACGGAAGGCACTTCTAAGGTGACTGATATCTGCAGGACTGCTAAAGTAGGGAAAGGGGAAGTGTACTGGGTTTGAATGGACCCAAAAGCTTTTATTTGTAAACACACGCACACCTTTACATTTAGCAGGACTGAGATTAGAGCTCCTATCTAACCAGTTATTTGTACAATAGTGTTATGCAGTTATCACATGTGCCACAGAGCTTATAGGGCTGAGGCCTGAAGAAAGTGACTTCTATGGTGACAGACATCTTCAGGACTGCTAAGGTGGGGCAATGGGAAGTGCACTGGGTGGGGAAGGCCTGTTCACTCCTAGATCCTGCTGAAATTTCTCTAAGTGTATGAGCATGCCCAGTGTGACCTTCTATAGTACATGTAGAACTCCATTCCAGGAATTGTTGTACTTTAGTCTGGTTTGTTTTGTGCTACAGCCATACCTTTCAACCTGTTGGTGCAGGATATCTGGAGATAACCTATCAAAATGGGAGGCAATGGACCATACAGTGATGGTGACAATTTCTCTCAGTAATGTATGGTTTACTAGGGCTAAAGAGCTTGTTTTAGCAGACATCTGACATATATGCCATTTGACACTGTCATGTATTGCTTCAGTACTTCGTGACATACCTCCTCAGATCATCACAATGATTTACCAGAGGAATACAGGATGGATGATGCACACAACAGAATTATGGGCCAAATGGTATGCATTCTTGTACAATCCAACCTGTTGAGAGGTGTCCCTACAAACAATTGACAGCTGTTGCTGTGAAAATGATCCAGCACCTTGGTGATATGTTACAATGGTGGAATCTCTGTGCATTTCTGTTCTGGCCTAGTCTGATTTCCAGTCCACTGTTGGGAAATATAAGTCAGACAGGATCAAGGTGACAGGCAGGCTCTGGATAGATTTGTAGGGGATAAGATATGTGGGGGATGTGTCCTGGGTCAGATATGTTTGACTATAACTACCAATACTTTGCATTGGGTTCTCCTCAATGGTTGACTGCACTTGGATGGTCTTGTGTGTGTCAGACTGTTTGACCAGCCTGGAGGTGTGTGTCTGTCACACATATATGTATGGCCCACCTCATTTTACTTGGATGGCCACATGTTGGGGTCAGGATGTTGCATAGGATGAGTGATCAGGTAAGGGTGTGTTACGCCCCATGGCTGTGGCCCAGGGTTCTGTGGGTGCACACCTGTCACCATCTTCCTGGGTTAGGACTGCCTGAGGAGAGTGCATTCCCATGTTTAGACTCCTAGCCCTGCTTGTTGACTGTACAGAGTATCACAAAATATCCATATCCATGACTCATATATCTTGTTGGTTACCCAAATAAGTGTGGATTTCAAGCAAAAGTGTTTTGCAAGTCATTCAGGGTTGAAGTCAGATATTAATGACAATTGACATTGCAGTTTCAGACTTCATACCCATCAGACATTCCATGCTGATGTAAATAATTCCATTAACATTATAACATTATTAGAGCAGTATTTCAAAGATGTCATACCCTTTGGACCTTCTTCATCCCATTATTCATGGCTTTGTCCAGATTTCTGGCTCTCTGAGGCTGGCAGTTTTTCTCCTAGCAGTTATCAGCATGGCCTTTCTTTGCATTTTGTGGACTGCATTATGTTGGTTTTATGGACCCCATGACACTTCCTAATAGGGCACTGTGGGTGAGGCATAGGCATTTTCCAGAGGTCTGTAGGCCAGGTGTGACAGATGCAGGCTATCTGTAGCAAAGCAGTGCATTCTGATGATCATATGTTCCCAAGCTGCCAGCAGTAGACACCCCTGGGATGGCACCAGTAGGTTGACTGTGAGTGTTATTTACAATTGCTTTCTGTTAGTATTGCACCATCACTCTGGATGACAGCTGGATGCTGCTTAAGGCTATGGACATGTTACTGCATTTCTATGGGACTATGGGGGTGGCACATCTGTACACAATATACATCTGCACAGACTGTGCTGATATTTGCTTAACATTTTGGTCTCATTTAGCATATTGGTGTGCCCTATCTTTCAGACTACAGGCATAACAGTATCAACCACAGGTCAGATTGTTCTGGCATAGACATTTGTAGTTTCAGACTTCTTACCTTTTAAAGACATATTGCCACTGCCAGACCTGTTGTAATATTACTGTGTAAAGTCTGTGGGTGGGGATTTCATAGATGTCACCATGTGGGGCCTTTGCCAGGCATTTCTGTATGGTCTTCTACAGCTGATCTGCTGGGTGAGGCTAGTGGTGGGTATGGGACCCCCACTTTGACATCCATGGATGTGACCTATGACCCCCTAGTAATTTGCCTTACCACATATACTGCAGTGGTATTTCTCAACTAGGGTGGTACTGCATGGTGTGGGTCAGCCAGTACTGGGGATACACTTCCTGCTGTACCACAGAGCTGTCAGTTATCTGCTGCTATCCCAGTTAGCCACCCCATTCCCTTGCATGCTTAATCAATACCATAGATATGCTATCAGAAAATTCCACTCCATTCATTTATTTTGTTACAGAGACTGGCTTACCTTGTGCCTGAGGCTGTTGTAAGGATGGTGCTTGAGGGCTGACTATGTCGGATGCACGCAGTACACTGTCTATACATGGTAAGGTATAGGTGGTGTGAAGTTTGGCATCCATTTTACTGTGTGTGTGAGTCAGAGAGAGAGAGATCAGGCCCTGGGGACCTAGAGTGTCAGAGTATGTGCTATGCGTTGCCTCTTTACCAAGGCCAGGGCATACTGGGCATGCCTCAGTCTGCCTACAGGGGCAGGCTCAGGATGTTCCTCCTCCAAGACTCTCTGTGCCTGTGGAGACCTTGGCAATGGTGGGGGCTGTGTGGCCCTTCCCCATTTTGTTCCTGTTGCAGCTGTTTCTGCAGGATCATATTGTGTAGCATGGCACATACAATGAACATGTGTGCACATGTGCCTGGAGAGTACTGCAAGGTTCCACTGGATATGTCAAGGCAGTGGAACCGTGACTTGAGCATCCCAAACACATGCTCTATAATGATCCTGGTTTGTGTGTGTGTGCCTCATTATGGCATTCTTGTGTGGGTGTGTGTGCATTTCTGATGGATGTCATCAGCCACAGCTCCAGTGCATAGCCAGCAACCCTCACCAGCTGGCCATATGGGATATCCCCACTGGCAAATGCCCAGTACACTTGTGATGAATGCCAGATGTGGGAGTCGTGATAGCTTCCAGGGCTGCTCGCACACACATTCATGATAATGCCCTGGGCATCGCACATGACCTGGCAGTTGATTTAGGGGAAGCCCTTGCAGTTTATGTAGACCCAACCCCATTCACCAGGTTGTGCTTTGATGTGGATGTGCATGCAGTCTATGGCACCTAGTACCTCTGAGTAGTCTGCTACATGGTGGAAGAGATGCAAATTGCTGGACCTCTCCTCATGGGTACTGGGGAATTAAATGTGTTCAGCGGCATGTTGTCGTATGGCATCTAGGAACTGGTGGAGTATCCTGGATGCAGATGCCTGTGAGACCACCATGATATCCCCAGTTGGTCTTTGGAAAGTACCTGTAGCTAGTATTCTTAAGGCTACACATACCTTAGTATCCACTGGAATGGGTTCCCGTCTGTTGGTTCTGGCTCTGAGGTGAGGCTGGAACAGCTCAACAAGTTGCTGAAGTATTTCCCTGTACACCCTGTACCGCTCTACTATCTGCAGATCATGTAGCTCCTAGTAGGTTTCCTGGGTCTGAACACTCTTCTCCTCCTCAGTCTGAGTTGGTTGTCAGCATTTTCCTCCTCACCATCCTCAGTCTCTAGCACATATTGACAGATTAGAGCAATAGCAGACCCTAACATGTTTTGTTATATTTGTCAGTTTAAAATCCCCCCAAATGTGTACACCAGTGGTGTAGAGTTTACGGGAAAAGTTTATAGTAGTGTGCTGGGCTGCTGCCTGTGTAATTGGCTGACTCTGATACATTCCACCTGCTAACTATGGTAGTTCTCCTTGATTGCCTTCCTTCTGCAGTTTACCCTTTCCATTTCTGCCCCATTTAAGCCCTGATGTGCGCCACACATTCCCTGCGCTCAAATGTAAACAGTTCTGCTATCTCCTGTGTTTTGTGGGATTTTTTTTTTAGACCCGGTGAGTGCCACACACACACATTTAAGGAAAACACTTTTAAGCAGAAATGGCCCTCCCTGGATGTGAACACACTCTGCATTCCATGGAATAAGAAAATAAATCCTCAGACACCCCCTGCCTTAGCTCTGCTTAGCTAAGGGCAAACACGGGCCACTGAGCTCCAATGTGCTTAGAGCAATCATGACACACCCCCTTTTCATGTTAACTGCTCCTCCTGTCTACTCCATGGTGTTAGAGCACCTACACCATTAGGTGCAGTCTGACATATCACTGCTGGAGCCTTCCTGTGTCCTGACAGAGTGCTCTTCAAACTATCTGGAGATATACAGAGCTGGGTATATTTTTCTGGCACTTCAGAGTTGTGTACTGGTAATTGTTGTTTGACTAATTTTATACCATTGCTGGCTAACTTCAGAGTTGTGCACTGTTATTTTTGCTTCACTGTATAGTTTTTCAGATCTCTGCTGAAGGTCTTGGTTTTCCCATACCCATCCTGTCCTATTGTTTAAATTTGGAGGCTTTTTCAGTTGCCCGCCCCCACTGTAGATTTGATCTGGGACACTCCCCCCAGTCCCATCTCTTTACCTCATTCTACCTAATAGACTCCTTCTGCACTTGTTTTTAGTCATTTTTAATTTAATTGCATGTTTTTAAACTGTTTGGTCTAACATTGCTACATACTCAATTGTCCTAGCTTGCACTGCATTTGAATTGTTTTTACTGCTGTTTTAGCTACTTTCTATATGTATATATATATATATATATATATATATATATATATATATATATATATATATATATATATATATATATATATATATATATATATATATATATATATATATATATATATATATATATATATATATTTATATATTTTTTGCCGCCAAAGTCGGTGACCCATATATATATATATATATATATATATATATATATGTGTGTATATAAAAAAATACCTTTCCTGTAACTAGTGTAGTCCAGATTCAGATTTGTTGTATCCAGGACTGTATGTAAGCTTCGGAGCCCCCCTCCCCAGGCTTTCTGTGTTGGAGGGAAGCCTTCTAGCTTATCAGTGGGAGTGGTAAGCACTAGGTAACCTATCTGCCACATAAGGAGTGGTTCTGGCCCAGAAATTGAAGTTACTGGCCGTTTGGGCAGTTTTTCCATCTCTCTTAACTTTCTGATTTAAAAGCCCGCATTTGTGCTTTTCCCCCTTTCCCGTAACTAGTTTAGTCCAAATACAGATTCTTAGTTTTAGCAGTTGAATTTGTTTATTTGTGATCAGCACTTGTTCAGAACTTGTAAGCACTAAATAACCTACTAATTACTACACCACTCAACCTTCCTCATTACCTAGAGGAAAACAGTTTTGGTACTTACTTTTCTCACTTGCTTAGAGAAAAACAGCTCTTGTACTCGCTTTCCTCACTTATCTAGAGGAAAATAGTTTTTTATTCAGGCATGTTCAAGGGTCAGCTCCCAGTGTTCTCTCCTGTCTATCTGATGAATCTGGGCATCTTGGGGCAATGTAGAAATTGCCTCATGTACACAGACAACCCTCTCCTCCTACCACCCAACACTACAACCTGTGAGAGATGCACTTATTTAGCCAAACTGGAGGTAAAGCTCTCTCCAATCAAGACTGAACTTGACAGTCAAGAGGAGAAGGTAAGCACTTGCACCACACCACACTCATCACATAGTCTCACTAAATCTACACCATCAAAATCCACACATAGTAACACAAAAACATTAGCAGAGGCTCTCAATAATAATCTGTCTAAGCAACAGAGACCTCCAAAGCAAAAACGCAAGCAACCTCCATCCTCCAACACAACCCAAATGACACATAGCCCTCAGACTCAGTGTGCCACTCAACCACAGCCAATAAGGCAAAACAACGTACCCAACACACTAGTCATAGGTGACTCTATAGTCAGGCAAACTGATGTCCCACTCACCAGGCTAAACAAGGAGAAAGTTACTGTCAGCTGCCTGTCGGGTGCCAGGATCCGCCACATAACCCACACACTCAGGTCACTCCACAACAAGTACAAATATGACTCTGTCATTGTCCATGTTGGTGTGAATGACCTGAGATACACCTCCCTGGACTACATGAAAAGAGACATGGAAGACCTCTCTGATCTTGTAGCCCAGCCAGGCATGACCCTAGCCCTGAGTAGCATTCTGCCATCACACAGAATGATGCCGCAGTACAAGTACAAAATGATTGACTTCAACTATTGGCTAAGCTTCTGGTGCCATTCTAAAGGGATGCAGTATCTGTCTGCCTCGGATGACATGGTCAACAGACCATGATGCTTTGCCAGAAATGGCCTGCACCTGTCAGCCGTGGGATTCTGGATACTGGCTAAGGTTCTTGCCGCCCTATAGTACCTTTTTTAGGCAAGGTTCAAAATGACAAATTCACCACAGTAACAGGAAAAGGCAAGCAAAAACTGAGGGTGATTCTACTCAATGCTAGAAGTCTAAATCTCAAAATGCACTCACTCGAGGCACTCCTTAAAATGGACAACATCGATATCTGTGCAGTGATTGAGACCTGGTTCAAGGGTCCAGAGAGTACCAGGCTATAACACATACCACACCTTTTGGTCATGTAACCTGGACCGGAACACCAAAGGCGGAGGTGTGTCCATATTCATTAAGGATATCTACACCTCCAGGCTAGTTGCACAGCATAATGCAGCTGAGGTTATCCAAGTGCAACTAACTCTGGGCAAAACTGCAATCCAAATTGTAGCTTGCTACAGATCACCCACCATGCCCCAGGATTCCCACTCCTCTTTTCTTGATGTACTGGAAAATATAAGGGTTCAACCAAACACCCTAATAATGGGCGATTTCAACTACCCCACCATTAACAGGGAAAACTACTCATGTACCGACTCCTTCCCTCAACGCTTTCTGGAATTCATAAACTCCAATGCCCTGGATCAACCTATCCACACCCCCACCAGGAGCAACAATATCCTAGATCTAGTCATTACCAACATGAGTGACTGGTGTTCCACACCTGAAGTCAATGCCTCATTGGTCTGATCCGACCATAAGCTAATTACCCTAGATATCCACATCCTGCCCCCACCTCCCCATTATTGAAACCATGGTAAAAAACTTCTCCAAAGCCAACTTCATGCTTCTTAAGACAGAAGTGGTGAACTTCATGTCACCCATGCAGATGGACAATACAGTTACGACTACTGAATCCTACACAATTGCACTTTATAAGCACTTACGAGTGCATGGATCGTGTTATCCCAAACAGAACCAAGACGCTATCCTCCAAAAAAAGGAAGTCAATCTGGTGGTCCCCTGACATAAACAAACTGTACAACAGAAGGAAGAAACTGTTGCAAAAGAGAGTAAAATCCCATGAGTGGAGGAGCTCCCTGGTCAGCCTTAGTAAGAAGCTGCGATTCCTGATAAAATCCTCCAAAGCTAGTTATGAAAACAAAATTGCCACTGATTCTAAAGACAACCACAAAGCATTCTATAACTATGTCAAGAATCTAAATGGCAACACTCAGATCTGCTTTGAGTTACAGCACAATGGTGCTAAATATACAGACCCAACTGATATTGCCAACATCCTGGCAGATAGGTTCAGTGCTAACTTTACTCCCCTCTCACCCCCTAAAGAGCCCATCTCTATACCGGAAGAATGCAAAGTTCCTGTAATCATAGCTGCATAGGTAAAAGCCACACTCTCCAAAGCCAAGAACACACCATCCATGGGACCAGACAACATCCCAGGCTGCGTTCTACACGAACTACAGAATAAACTGGCACCACACCTAAGTGCCATGTTCAATCATAGCCTCACCTCAGGGTTTTTGCCTGCTGAATGGCGCACAGCGATGGTTATCCCACTCCACAAGGGGGAGCCACCACAGACCCTGGGAACTAATGCCCCATTAGCCTGATGAGGCTGGTCTGCAAGGCCATGGAACGTGTCATCATGGAACTTATAAACAAAGACACTGGTAATCTCCAAACTCTGGACCCCACCCAGTTCAGGTTTGTAAAAGGCAGATCATGTCTTCTAAACCTGACAGACATCTTTGAAACGGTCACCAAAGCCGTAGACAAGGGTAAGGTGGTTCGCACAGCCTATCTAGATCTTGCCAAGGCTTTTGGCACCCTCCTCCACTCTGGAATTATAGATAAACTCACTAAACTAGGTATAAATCCCTATGTCACAAGATGGGTTGCCAACTGGCTCACTGACAGAACCCACACTGTGAAAGTAGCAGACTCCAAATCCGACTTCAGACCAGTGACAAGTGGAATACCACAGGGTTCAGTCCTGGGTCCTCTCCTGTTTGGTATCTACTTCTCTGAAGTACAGGCTAACATAGAAGGTCTTTTGCTAATGAAGTTGGCAGATGACTGCAAACTACAGGCCATATTCGAAACTCCTAATGATGCGGACATCCTAAAAAAAGGGCCTCACTGAGACAGATGCCTGGTGACAATGCCATGGCCTCAAGCTCAATGCCAAAAACTGCATTGTCATCCCCTTTGGTAAAAACTCTGTACCCAAGCCTACAACATAGGTGGTAGTATACTTAACACCGAAAGTGTGATGAGAGACCTTTGGGCACAGGTGGACAGATGTCTCTCCTTTGATAATCACATTGCCACAGTAGTCGGGCAATCCTTCTACGTGGCACACCTCATCACAAAAGGTTTCTCATCCAGAAAAAAAGAGGTCAGTGTTCCTCCCTACTCATCACTCATTAGACCCATTATAGAGTACAACACCCCTTTTGGTATGTACCTCACAAGATGTCTACAACAACTGGAAAGGCCACAGAAATACCTCACAAAGAAGATTACTGGCCTCAAACCAATGCCCTACGCAGACTGTCTCAAAAAACTCCAGCTTTACTTATTTGCATATCGCCTACTCAGAGGTGATCTCTGCCTAACATACAAAGCTATGTCAAACCCAGAGCTGTTGGACTTGCTCCACTTAAAAAAATCCCAATCCCTCCGAGCTACACGCTCTAGGGACCTAAACCTTGTCACCACAATAAACAGAACATGCTGGAGGGATAGATTTCCATCCCAGAGACTTCCCATACTTTGGAGTAAACTACCTATCTATATCAATCAAAGCTCTTCATTAGCACTGTTCAAGAAAAATCTTGATGATTGGATGGGAAATAGGAAATTCACAATGGGGATCACATCTGTGGCTCTGCTCGACAGTGGCACAGGAAAATAATTTTTTGGGGTGTCAAAAACCAGGGTACCTTTTTGGCTGGGCTTGTATAGGCCCCAGGGCTGATAGCCTAGTACCTACCTATGAACCTATGAACCTATGATACTTAGAAGGAATTTGTGACTCAGTATAAATTCCCTCATTTTCATATACCACTGCCTTTCTCCTGAGTTATGACACTTACACTGACCCTTTCTCCTTAGCAACCACTATTCCCTGGTATTGTTTTCATTCTGCATGCCATTGACTATAACAGCAAAATGCAGATTTCTCTCAAAATTGATTTTTCCCCTTCTTTTTTTTATTTTCAGCATGATCCCATTTGTACCCCACTGCCCTATGTTTAAATGCCCGAGTGACCAAAAAAAGTTTTATTTTACAAAATTGGCATGCCTAATGAATGGAATACATGCTTTATTTGAGGCTATCGTGCCTCCATTTTCTTATTTGCAGAAATGTATTCATCTAGTAAGTGAATATATTTCTGCAGGTTACACTATTCCTGCACGGACACCTGCCTGCTTGCTGAATCGCTAATTCACCTCATTTGCATGGTTTTCACCAGCAAATGAGGTAATTAGCATAAAGCAGTGGTGTCCATGTAGGAATAGTATAGGAGTGCTCATGCACATCCTGGGAGCCCTTTGCTGAATCACTTGGTGGACATATTGCCTGCAGCAGCTCTTGCACTATTCCTACACTCTGTGTAGGGTTTAATGAATCCCAGGGATAGTGAGGCATTGGTTAAATTCTACTTATATTTCAAACTGGAAATGTTTACATGAAATAATTATAATTTCAACTAATATACCTGAAGTAAATGCAAATTTTCTATTGGATATTAATAAAATATATTGGGTCATAAAAGACTTTTGCATGAATACCAAAATTATCCTACTTCAATTCCTTTTGTTAATTATATTTTAGCTACATTCAGAAAAGTGATGAATAGCAATTATCTGGTTAAAGATTTATTAATTTTGATGTTTCCCATAGCTTATACTAATTGTTGCCTGGAATCATTTAATCAAAAAATACTTGATCTTAGAGAAAATGGAATAATTTTTGATATTAATTTTTAAATGGAAATAAACTACATACTGCTGATTATTTATTAGCCTAACATAATATAAAGGAAAATAGTTGGCTTTTAGGGAATTAATTAATAATAAAATACAACATCATTTAATGCGAATACAAAATCTATATGTAAAACTTTAGAATTTGTCTTTAAAATGAATAGTGAGGAGACTAAAAGTAAGTCTTGTATATCAATAATTTATATGATTTTAAAAGCTGAATTTAAAGCTTTTGATTCATCTTATTGGAACTGTTCAGCAAAAATAAATAATGAAACATTTTCAGACATCAATACAAAATTATCTTTGAAATTTGTAAGTAATACCACATCATAACTTTATTGGAGAATTTTTTTTACTTGAAAGTGTTTAGATAGAGCCTTTTTAAAACCACATAAAAATGCCCTGATTTATAAAAAAGAAAATATAAAATGTTAGAGATATTATGAAGTTTTAAATGCAAATTGGCTTCATATGATCATAGAGTGTAAAATGGTTGTTCCATTTTGGATAGAATTCAAGTACTTTGCTAAAGCATTGTGGTCAGATAATTGCACTGTTTGAAATTCCTTGATTTTATCTAATGTCTCAATTCCAAATTCCATATCAAAAACACAAGTGCCTGTCCTTTGGTCCATCCTAGCAATTGCCAGAAAAGTCATTACAATGAACTGGAAAAGTAAAAATATCCTCTCTTTTACAGAATTTTTTTTTCTAGCAAAAAAAAAATATATATATATATATAACTTCAGACTGTTTGTGGCAGAACATCAAATATTAAGCATAAACATTTACCTTGGCAAAACATAGAGATTTATTGGAGAAATGTTAATGCTTTTGTTCTAAGTAAACTTTTGTTGTAGACTTTGTATATAGTTTCACTTGTTTTTTAGATTATCTATTTGTTAAATTTATATTATGATTTTATATTTATTAAAAATGCAATAATTTCTTTTTTTTAAAAAAAAAATCTAATAGTTATAGATGAAAGTGCTTATGTACTTGTTCAAAATGTGGTGTGGTTTGCAGTGATCATCAGGCATTCATGCTTTTTACCTTTATGCATTGAGACACCTGTCAGCAGGCCACCACTAAAACCTTAACGAGTATTTTGTTCCCTCTCTAAATACCAAGAATGAAAAAGACTGAGAAACTTTAGCTCAGTCTGCTATCGTAACATCCTGTTTTTTTTTTAGTTTTTTTTTTTTTTAACAGAAAAGAGAAATCAGTAGAGGACACCAGAGATACATTAGAATTGATCAGTAGTCCTAATTGTTCTGAAGGTGCCATTTACGTGAAGTACTTTTGCAACCATTGCACCAGACACCTCCAACTCCACAGTCCTGTGTTGAAGCCTCTCTGGAGGCTGCTATGGATGAGGTAATGGACATGTTCATCTAGATCAATTCTGTTATGGTACCTTCTTTGAAAATCCAACCTGTGGTATTTTCAGAGTTCAAGTTCGGGTATATTTAGTTTTTTTTTTTTTTTTTTTTTTTTAACAAAACACCATTACAAAATATAGAAAACAGATAGAAACAACCATTCAGCAAAGTGGACTTAAGACCTTATTGACATAAAATTCATACATTACCCATAAAGGCTAGGTCAAATAAATATGTTTCTCAAGCATATCTGAAGCTGGCCAGAGAGGAATATTCTCAGAGCCATGAGATCATGAGATCCATAGTTAAGGGGCTTGATAATAAAAAACTTGAAAACCTGAACATTCGATGCTGATAGGCTGAATGCAATATCCACATGGGGCACTAGGGCATGACAAGCCATTTTAGGTAGCAAGGACCCATTTCATGAATGGGCAAATACACCAATACTTAGAATCTTAAAGTTAATTGAATACCAAGTGGGAAGCAAGTAAATGTCATGCAGAACAGGTGTAATATGTTAGTAATGCAACATAGAAGTAAGGAAGTTAGCTACAGCATTCTGCACCAACTCTAAACAATGAATTTCAGTATTAGACAGTCCCAGGTGCTGGATATTGCATTAGTCCAGACTGAATGAAACAAAGTCATGAACAACAATTAAGACATCTGCTTGGGGAATTACATGCTTGAACCTAGACATATTTTGCAGATGGGAACAAGACAACTTCACCATAGCCAACATCTGGTCCTGAAATGTAAGCTGTTAGTAAGGGATAAGTCTAGGATCCCCTCACCTTACTACCGAATTCAACTGTATCATGAGCAAAGGTATGGTAGTGAACTCTCTCAGTTGCATGAGCAGCCAAGGCCTCTGTCTTTTTGGAATTCCATTCTAATTGATTTTTTTTTGGTTAGCCAATAATGTATGGTTTCTGTATGGAATATATATAAACCATCTCTTCTTGTGGGAAAAAGAAGCACATCTGAGTATCATTAGCATAATTATGGTATGCTAAACCCTTTTTCTTTACTAAATCTTCAACAGGAAGCAGATACACAACGAACAATAAGGGGCCCAAAATTAAACCCTATATGATTCAGTAGTTAAGGTTGTATAGGGGTAAAGAATGTGAGTCTGGAAACTACTCTTTGTGTACGTGAGAAGTAAACAACCTCAAAATGGTAGGAAAAGTTCCACAGTAAAATTAAAGCCATTCTATAAGAATGCCATGATCCTCTGTTTTGAATGTAGCAGACAGATCCAGGAGCACCAGTAGTGTATACTGCTACTGGTGTCTTGCCTTCAGGTGGTCTTTAAAAACTCTTACAAGAGCTACCTTGGTACTATGGAGAGTACAAAAACCTGCCAGGAAAACATGGGACAAAATGCATAGTTTTACATTTAGAGTTATAAAAACCATTGAAAGAAGTATAAAAGGAGGAGATATTGTGCTGAGTACTGAGAATGTTGAATATAGATTGATTAATTACTTTCAAGCAGATGTGCCCCCTGGGCTGAATGATACTGTGAGTTTATAACCTGTTCTTAAGAGAAGTTTTCTTTTTCCATGAAAACAAGCACTCAGTTGTTTATTTTAATTTTGTTATTGTTGCTGCATTTCTATTGGTTTGAATTTGTTCATGTGATGTATATATGAAAATGTATTTTACTAGGATTTTATGCACTGAAAAAGAGTTTTATCTTGAAAACATTTCTATTAAACCTATTCTTACATAACTTTGTGAGATATTTTTGCTTTTTATTCTTAGACTGTTTTATTTGGAAGTCTATACTGGGTGTTTTTCAGTTTAGTTTCTTGCTAGGTTCCCAGATCCCTAACTACAGGATCAGTTTTCAGGGGCGTGTGTCAAACTGATAGTTACAAGAGAAGTAATACTTGCTGAAGGATATGATTACACATTTCCTGGCATTTAGTTTTAGTGGATGGTTTTGACACCAGCAATGTGTTTGGAACAGGCCCTCTTAGAGGATCAGGGCATCCTCTGGGGAGTTTATGATGGTATAAAGTTTGCAGTCATCTGTAAACTAGGTCAGCCACATAGAAGTAAATACCAAAGAGGAGTGGCCCAAGCACTGAATCCTGGTGTAAAACACTAGTGACAGGTCTTTTGGAGGAGATGGAGCCACCTACCCTTAATTCCTAGGTTCCAATTGTGAGTTAATTTACCAGGACAAACTCATTCATAAAGTGCCAGAATTCAAGATGTTGACACTGCTGACCCTGTTACCCCTTCATCCCAGAGTTATGATGATCATCCTAGATTTACAAGATCCCTGTCTTCCTATCCCTATTCACATGGGGTCACAGGCTCTACCTCAGATTATTTCATGGGTGCTGTCATTATCAATTTACTTCATTGTCCTTTGGTCTAAATACTGTACACAGAGTCTTTACAAAATGCCTGGAACCCGTAATTGCATTTTAGTATAACAGGGACATTCATATCTTCTGATATTTGGTTGACTGTATTTTCAGGCAGCTTTTCCTATGGAGGTAAACAGGGTCTTGACATTTACCATGGATCTTCATTGTTTAAGCTTGATTTCACACTTAGCTTCCAGAAATCCAGTCTACTAGCCTTCCAGAAGATGATCTCCCTGGAATCTGAACTTACACAAAGCCTTCCTTCTTGCCTATTCTTGCATTTTTTTTTGCAGCCGAAAAACAGATCCCTACAGATCCCTACAAAAGAGTATCTCAGGGGCTGGAATACATGGAATTTTTCATCCTAGTAATTCTTCAGGTAAGATTTAACATGAAAGAGCTACAGTACAACCTGAGATTCCTGGGGTTCAGCATTCCTATCTGAAAAAAAGACAATTCCAATCATCTACTGCATCATCAGAGAGTTTCATTGATGGGTACAGTACAGCAGTCTCAATCCGGGGGTTTCCTTTCCTCAGGAAAAACCCAATGAGACCATCACAATAGATATTTTGGATATGGTATGGGATATTTACTATAACTGAAGGTACAGTATAAGTAAAACATTATTCAAAAGAAAAAAAGCACATAAATGTCATGGAAATGTTATCCTTAATACATGGACTCAGATCTCTAAGCCAATTATGGATAGAGGCACTCTGCAAGTTTTAACAAACAAGACAACAGTGAAGTTGTATGTTAACAACTGAGGGGGTACTGAACAGCAATGATTGCCTAGGAACTAGCTCTGTAGCACAAAAAGTCCCATTAGGCAGTGTAAATGCCTTCAGAACAGAATACTGTGGCAGATCAGCTAAGCAGATCAAGGGCAGTCTTACATGACTGGATGTTGCACAGAGATGTCTTCCTTCAACTAGTGCACAAGTGAGGTGTCCCTCAGACAAACCTGTTTGTACAAGACAACAAACAGATGAGCCAGCTCTGCTCAAGTGCCCATTGCAAAAGGCACTGGGTAATAGACATCCTCTCCATAGACTGGACGCATCTATTTATATATGCATTCCCTCCAATGCACTTGCTCTCACGGATGATCCAGAAAGTGAAGAGAAGGAGACTCAGGGTGATCATTAAAACACCCTTTTGGCTCAAACAATATTGCTTCTCCTTGAGCATGGAAATGTTCATTGGGAAGCAGAAAGTACTGCCAGCAGTAGAGGACCTTCTGACACAGTACGAAGGGTCCCTAATGCACCTTGCCCTGATGATACAGCAGCTCACTGCATGGATGATTCCATCCTGATGCCTTGTAGGCACCAGTATCCAAGGGATTTATTCAACATCAGGGAAGCCAAGAAGCCAAACACCAGAAAATCCTATATATATTAATTGAAATGGGTTTTCCTACTGGTGCCAAGGCAGAGGACATGACCCAATGGAGGTAGCAATTCCTCTGATTCTGTAATATCTCAGTCAGATGTTTGGGATAGGAGTAGTTTACTCATCAGTCAAATTCATTTCCCTACCATTCTATGAGTTCTTAAGGCCTTGGGCCTGCTTGCCGCTTGGCAGTAGCTGGGGAAACTTCCGTCCACCCCCTCCATTACCTTCTCATAACCAGGTTCAGCCCTTGGGGAATGAAATGCTGCTTACTATCTCCCCCATGATGTAGTATCCTATCTTATATTGACCAAATGTTGAACCTGTAAGACCCATACTAGTCAAGAAAGTACTAAATGGTGTAGATAGATGACCTTCTTATAATGGCATGCTTGGACATACCAGATGTTGGGTATACACCATGCAAAGGAGGAAGGATCCTGAGTTGTAGCAGTCAGGTGGGATATACAGGGACACCTAATGGCTAAATCCCACAAGTAATGATTAATGCAACAGTGATCTGTTTGAACATCTGTTATTACAGTATGATTGTAATTTTCTGAAGTTTCAGGAATTCCTTATATAACTATTATTTGTCCCCAGGTTTACAAAGCAACCCTGATTTTGTTTCATATTTTGCACTCTCCCTTACAAAATATATGATTTTTCTGGTAAATCATTGGGGATTGTAGTCATCAAACTGTATCTGACATTACAGTTTCAGACTTCCTACTTTTCAAAAAAGCACATAACTGTACAGCGTATTTCATTTTTTTATAATTGAATAACAATAATATTTTAAAAAAAATCTCCTCATTTTAGAATTTGTCTATCATTCTTCTTGTCTCTCCCTGATATTTCAGGTATGAGGTTGAGGACTATGTCTTCATTCAAAGGAAGCCTAAACTTTCAAACAGGAATCCCAGGTACCAAAATAAAAAATAAAACTTAATGTGTCATATTTTATTACAGTAACTTAGTTACTGGGAACAACTGCAGCCCTGCTGCTTGACAAACTCTCTGGGTTGTTATTTAATAATGCTGTAGCACCATATGAGAAAGGTGCATAGAATAAGGCTTGACAGCCATGGATATGAGTCCTACCAGATCTATTTACTGTGATTATACTGTAGTAATAGGATGATGCAGACACTTTACTAATTAGGATACATGTTGGTGACTTTCTGATAAACTATTATATAATAGAAATATATAAACTATTATTACTGGGGTCAGTCTCTGTTCCAATAGTGTATCTGGAATATGGGATACAAATTCATTTATCAATCAGGTCTGTCACATACCTTCATCTTTCCAGCTCATTACTGAAAGGCATTCTCTCTGCTTCCTGGCTTTGCCCCTGCTCCTCATTTGTGACATAGCTCTCTAACAGCCTTCACCATCTTTCTTATACTGCCCTTTAAAGCACTAAATCATTGCTTAACATGTTTATACCCTACATCAGTTTATTGTCCTTTTTTAAACTATTACTCCTACTTCTAATTAGCATAACCAAATTATTATTCCATCACTACTTCTCTGTTAACATTCAGACTTGCTTATCTTCTCTAATACTTCACATTATTGCATTTCTTAAATTACTCCTACTTATTTTATACACCACTCTTCTATCTGTAAAGTCTCATTTCAAGGCTTGTAGATTTAATGTTTTAGAATATCAACACAAATTTTATTATAATGACTATTATGCTATGTATTCACTGAAACTGTATTATAAAATGTGTTATTGTAAATATTGGTTGCATTAAATATGATGTTTTGTAGCTTTTATCCCCAAGCCTCAGCTGAAAAAGGGCACCTGTGCCCAATTGGACTTTCCCAGTAAACACGTGTCAATAAAATAAATGCACAAATAAATAAACCAACAAACAATTAAAAAATAAAATATAAAGACTGTTCACATGTTTCTGGAGAAAGCTAACAATAAAAATAAATAATAATGTGAACAATAAGGTGACAACACTGAAGGAAATGCATCATTCTTAAGAGGAAAGCTCTGTACTTACAGCCTGTTTAAAAAAAAAAGTCAGCAAGATAGTTAGCAATGCCAGTGATACAAAGTACACATGTAGCTTCAAGCACTGTCCTTGAATATTGCCTCAAATGATGGGGCTTTAGATTATCTTCAGAGAGTATTGACTTCATCATTTAAAAGGGGTAGGGATTCATGTGTAACAAGGCACTATGAGGAAAAAGTCAGCATGGGAGACACAAACTTAATCAGATTATATTGTTTGCATTCTGTTAAGGGAATTGGAATAAGGTAAAGTGTGTGTGCTGAATGCTAAGCTTTACATGTGCCATGTTACCTTTTAGTACCAGTCATGGGTCTATATCACATCACCGAATCTCTCTTCAGCGAACAGCTCTTTGTCAAACAACTAATCATTGAAGCCACTAATCAGCGAATGAACTTTTCAGTGAAAGGTTTCCTAGGGCAAACAGATGGTTGGCCACCATCTGGAATTTGCTCTTTCCCCCACTGTAGTGTGATATCAGAGTTGGTATATTTAGTTGGGGGGAGGCATAGCTCCCACCTGCATTGGTGTTACATTTTATAGTTTTGTTTATGGTCGCTAGGGTGGACTACCAATGGTTTGCCCTAGGAAACCTTTCATTGAAAAGCTTGTTTGCTGATTAGTGGCTTTAATGATTAGTTGTTTGACAAAGAGTTGTTTGCTACAGTGAGATTTGATGATGTGATATAAACACCTAGTCATTGCTGCTTTGCTATCAGAACAGACAATATGTCATCAGTGTCTTGGTCTGTGGCATCAAAGCATGAGGGCATTTCTAGGATTTCTCAGAAAGTAAAATCAATGAATGAGAAATTGAAAAACAAAGTGACAATGGAAGAAGAACCCTGAGAATCCATAAGTTCCTTTTCGCTTGTAGACAGGCCAGGTTAGCAATCATGTACATCAGCAATCATGCTACATGTAGCTATATTATATGTTTTTACTAATAAAAGTCAGTACTCTTTCAAAATCTCAAAATAAAATAATTAATCTGTGGACATTGTGTGACGTAGTCAATGTATATATTCTAGTAGCAAAGCATAATATTTCAGAAATGTGACCAAGAGCAGATAATGGTGAAGCTTTGTTTTGCAATACTTGAAAAATTCTGAGATTTCTTTTTATAAATAATCACTTATAAAGTACTGTTCCAGTAAAAATGTCGGAAAGTACATTTTGGATAAAACAGAAACTTAATCCAATTTAACAGTAGGCATAGTTTTATCATAGTAATAGGGCAACATAAGCTATCTGTAAAAAAATAGAAATAAACCAATAAGCATTTTTAATATATTTAGTAACCATTTTCCTTATCTAATGATCTTGTGGTAAAAAGTGCTTGGTTATTTTTGTCGTCTTTTACTTTTGCAGCCTCACTCGAAAGGCAATGATGGTTTGTTTGTCTTCTGAGCCTCGTTAACTGACCTGTTAGAAAACTGGGCAGGAACAATGTTTGCATTTAGTGCTGGGTGTTACTAAAATGATTTTTCTCTTGCTGATGCACCTTGCTAGTCAACAAATTTGAGAGTTAGTCTCTTAGATCTGAGTAATCCCTGCCCAGAGTTGAAACCTTTCTCTCTCAGGTTAAAGAGGCACTATCAGATGGCGCAACACTGTATTATCCTGAGCACCTCACAAAAGATTGTTGCTTCACATTAATTATGTTGTATCACTACTGTATTATTGTAGCTGGTATTTGGCTCCTCTGTTTAAGCATGTCTACATTTAGGTTTGTTTTATTTTATCTGTGTTATCTTTCTACTTCTTTGTTAAAGAAGTTTCCATTAACTACAAATATTCAGGGTGCTGCATCAGTGTGTTGCTTTATTTTCTCACTTCAGCCTGTCTTGGTGTTATTCAGGTAACTCCTGCTACACAGTCAAAATGTACAACTATGAAATAGTTTTTTTTAATTGAATGAGCATGGAGGCTGGTTAGTCAGTACTAGTTTGCAAGTCCTGGGGGGCTGAATGCAACAATACTTTTGGAGTTCTACAGTTAGTGCACAATCTGCAACATCATCAGATAAGCTGCTCATGGTATTCACAACATAGGCAAGTGCTAGGCGAGTTGCACTCATGGGCCACTTTAACACTAACCAGTTTACTTTCATGAGAATCAAAACCTGTACCTTGTGTCTGTGTGGTAAATACTTTAATCATTATGTCAGCAGCCCCCCATACATGACTATGTGAAAAGCTTAAAAGACTAACCGTTAGTATTTGCCCAACTGTACCAGAAACAGTAAAAGGAATCAAACCACTTTGATTAGAAAAAAGTAAGTAAAAATCATATATATGCAACATTTCACTAAGAAACATTTTAAAGGCCACCTTCAGTGATTTAAATATAGGACTTCTTGACTCATTTCAAAGACATCACAGCTCCATGTCTCTTTCTCCCTCTACTTGAATAAGATGTTTCTGATAACACAGCAGGATGTCTGTAATTATGCTGACATAGATGACACCATGACATTGCTGGTACATTCACACCTTCACTGTGTTAAAAGGATACATGACTTGCAGAAAGCAACTACTTAAATGTACTCATAAAAATAAAAAGAAAAAAAACAACTGCCAAAATTATTCAGACTAAATTTTTGATTTTTCATTTGAAATATATGCAACATACACATAATAAACATCTATAAATGGCATATTTTGTAATATATATATATATATATATATATATATATATATGTATACACACACACACACACATATATATATATATATATATAAAGACTTTCCTGTCAAGTCAGGCCCTATGAATTAGATAAATTTGTTGCAAAATAGCAGGATCTTTCCAATAATTATGGAGCCCTGCTAGGGGTATTCTCAGTGAGATCACTAAAATAAGTTGCTACCTAAATTAGGGTCATTCTTTAGCATAACTGAACTAAGTAATCACTTAGTGTGCTGTGCAAAGAGAGGAACACCAAATATGCGTATTTTTTGCACTATCTTTAAGCTGGGGTGATCTTGAGCAAGGTTTCATACTGACTCTTCTAGCAATGACTGACTTTCTTTCTTTCGCACTCTTCCTTTCTCCTTTTAATAAAAACAATACTGCTGATACCTGTTAGCGGCACTGTTTACACTCTGTGTGGCAGCTGCAATATTGAAGAAAGCCAATTCTAGGCTTTGCATACTTTATCACCACATGACAGTAACAATGTACAGTGTTGTCATTTCAGTAGCAGTGTGGCACAGTAGGGATAGAGATATCCCATTACCTTTACACTACCTCGCATGCACACTCTCTTACATGATTATAGCAACCAGTTGCTAGGGAATGGTTAAATAGGCTGCATTTACATTGGACTGATGTCTGCTTGTCTTTTGTTCCAATGAAAAGAGTATAATGGTGTACAACAAATATTTTTATTTTATTGCATGCACTATAAAATGTTCTATATCTTCTTAACTAAGCAAGCAATAATGCCCAGCAGGGTGTGTGTTAATGTGTAATTAATGAACCAAGAGGAAACTTTGCAAAGTGGAGGCATACCTCTCAACTTGAAACATCAAAAATTTGGACAAAGGCCCCTGAAAAGTAGGTACAACTGGCCAAAAAGCAGGATCCAGCCCACACCGATGGAATTGCAGGATACCAATATGAAGATTGAAGTCACTTAATAATAATAATAATAAATAAAGGCAGACATTTGAATTTCAGACTTCATATCTCTCAGAAAATACATAACAATGCAACACCTGTTATTCTAGCAACTATGAGCAATATTTAAAATATGTCCCTCCCTATTTTTGTGTCTTTGTCCCACCATTATTTTTGGCTTTGTCCAGATTTCTTGTGCTTAGAGATTGAGAGGATCTCACATTTCTGCTTTATAAACAACAGTACAACATAACAACAAACACCCTGCCTGGATCACAGCACACATACTAGGAACGTTAAACACCTACGAATCAGATTATATTACTATCAAGCATGTAGATGGGTAGACATTGCACAAGTCATAATATGCAAATTAATGTTTAAGTGGCCAACATTTTGCTTTTTTCAGCAATCACAAAAACATGAAATGTCCTAGCTTCAAGCATAAAAATGTAATGAAAATGAAGCATCTGATCCAGCAAATAAGTTAACATGAGATATGCAGGTTTTATCATCTACTATCTAGTTAAAGGCTTCCAATACAATTACTATACATGTGTTGCATTGTTAATTCAAATGTTATCATATGGAATGAAGTAACAGTCTGGCACATTTCCTTCTTACGATAACCAATAAAGCAGTACCCTCAAAACCGAAATGTAAAATGAAGACACATGCTGAAGCAGCAAAGCCTCCCCACTTCGAGACAGCACCACAATCACTTCCTCTTCCACCAAAAACCACTGGACTGTCTCGTTGTGTTACCTCTCTGCAGCAGGGACTCTGATCTCTGCAAGAATGGGGGCTGGTTAATCAGGAATGAGCACTCAATCACTAAGTGCACTGGCAGCAAAACATACACAAGATGCCTAGCTACTGGCTGAGCAAAGTGAAGGAAATAGCTTCGATGCACCCCATGTACGCACCCCATACATGTATTTATTTATTTATTTTACATTTCTTAGTCTAACTGGATAAATGTCCATTTTCAGCAGAGGCCTGGGGAGAAAAGCTCCACATAAAACAAAGCAGAATATTGCAACTACAGATACAGTTCACTTGTCAGACACAATAGTTGTATACAAGGTAACATAGTAATTATGACAGATAAACAAAACAAAAGTTTTTTTTTTTTTGACCAAACACTAGTAGAAGAAAGAAAGTATACAGAAGGGTGTGAGACATTTGAAATCAAAGTTGTGTATATGTCACAGAAGAACAGATAATTATTTACAAGGCAGGGACACAAATTTAACGGCAGTGACTCATATATAAAGCAGTGACACATTTATAAAGGCCTTCATGGATAAAATTATCCTAACCTATAATAGTCTCTGAGAAGAAAGAATTTTGTACAGTGTCTGGATAGCTATATGAGCAGATTAACAGAGGGGAAAGAGGCAATGATCTTAAAAGTAGCTATGAGGTGAGTAGTATTTAATGATAGACATACTTAGGTTTTCTACCACCACCTTACTTAAAATGCCATTGGTGAAGAAAAAAAAAACAAGGAGCAGCACATCAAACCTCATATATGTCTCCCAAGTTATACTGCATACCAAGCAGCAGCACATCAAACCTCATATGTGTCATAGGTTCATAGGTAGGTACTAGGCTATCGGCCCAAGGGCCTATGCAAGCCTAGCCAACAAGGTTCCCTGGCTTACGCCACCCAAGAAAGTTATTTTCCTGTGCGACTGATGAGCAGAGACACAGAAGTGATCCCCGTGGTGTATTTCCTATTTCCCATCCACTCATCAAGATTTTTCTTGAAGAGTGCTAATGAAGAACTTTGCTTAACATAGATGGGTAGCCTGTTCTAGAGTATGGGAAGACTCTGGGATAGGAATCTATCCCTCCAGCATGTCCTGTTTATTGTGGTGACAAGGTTTAGGTCCCTAGAGCGTGTAGCTCGGAGGGATTGGGATTTCTTTAGGTGTAGCATGTCCAACAGCTCTGGGTTTGACATAGTTTTATATGTTAGGCAGAGATCACTTCTGAGTAGGCGATATGCTATGGAGTAAAGCTGGAGTTTTTTGAGGCGGTCAGTGTAGGGCATTTGTTTGAGTCCAGTAATCCTCTTTGTGAGGTAATTCTGTGGCCCCAAGTTATAATGTATAACAAGCAGCAGCACATCAAACCTCAAATATGTCTCCCAAGTTATACTGCATAACAAACAGCAGCACATCAAACCTCGTATACATCTCCCAAGTTATACTGCAAAACAAACAGCAGCACATCAAACCTCATATATGTCTCCAAGTTATACTGCATAACAAACAGCAGCACATCAAACCTCATATACGTCTCCCAAGTTATACTGCATAACAAACAGCAGCACATCAAACCTCATATATGTCTCCCAAGTTATACTACATAGATAATCAATTTGAGGCTGTGCAGCACATACTAAGAATTATATACATTCACCTCACCATACCTCACACATCTACTTCTACGATAATAAATTCTGCAGCTGTTCAGTGCATCTTAAATATTCAAATCAAGAAATAAGAGCCTACGCAATTTTCAGTTTTAATCAAGATCGACCCCAGTAAATCAGGAAACATCCATGACAAGAAAGCCTGCCTGACATAGTCAAACATTTGCAGCAAGTAAATGACAAATCTTAGCTGAATGCTCCTTTTGGCAATCATTATTTTTTATGGGGCATTTGCATCCAATGTGCTATCCAGAGGAATAAAAGTGAAATAAAAATCTCACACCATTAGTGACACCAAATGTGTACCTATCACAAAATAAACCAACACAAGTATAAACCACTTGGAAACTGAAGAACAAACACATAAGGCACTCTTCCAAAGGGAACCACAGCTGAACCACAGAATAAATAATGGAACAGGAATTAAGTGCTTTAATTCTCTTTGCTTATAAAGAAGTAGCAATCATAAAAAGAATCTTAAAGAGAACAAAGGTGCTTAATTATGTATTTATTATTTATTTATCTTACATTTGGTTACCACGATAGTCCGACTGAATACATGTCCATTTTCAGAGGAGGCCCGGCGAGAAAAGCTCCATATAGACAAACTTACATAGATTACACAGAAGTTAGCAAACAATTATAAAAAGAAAGTGATTATATACAATGGGTTAGTAGTGTTCCCTAGTAGGGACTCACAATTGTCATGGACAGACAATTAAAAGTAAGAGACATCAGATTGGAAGCAGAGCTTGGTGATGTAGTTACAAGTTATGATAATTGCAGAATATGCTTTTAGTTTATCCCTCGGATTCATGAAGCTCGGCGCAAGGCCAGTGTAAGGCCTGCGATGGCCATGTGGCATATAAATGGTGTAGTAGCGCCATATGCATATTAATGAAGGTGCGCCGCTACCACATCCACGTGCATAGGACTTGTGCGCGAGTGCATGGGGCGTTACTAAGCTGCGCCCGGAGGCGTGTCAATGTCGGCTGGCGATGAGCAACCTAAACTGCTGAATATTATAGCCTGCCTGCAATAGTAATCGCACCTATCAGTGTCCATGGATAATGAAACGTATGCAAAGCATGCAAGACAGTTCCCGGCCACACAAAATGGAGAACCAAACAGAAATGCACGCAACACAATATGAGTTTCCGTCCATGGAACAAATGACATTTAAAATTGTGTGTCCGTAATGTACTGCACTGTCAGTAGTTATACCCAGTGGAAGTGAAGCACATCATGTCAGCGCGCCGCCAATACACACATCTAGCCCTATGGGCATGGTCACCAGCAGTCCCACAGTGGTAGTGATAGCACACAGCTGGGCAGTTGTGGCTATATAACAACCATAAAGAAACCTGACAGTCCAAATTGCATACCAAACACACACAAACATATGTATATTAAAATGTGCTATACACATGAACAGAAACGTAACTGGCACATACACATAGGATGCTATATGCGGAACTGGGATATCCAAAAGCAGAACCCATGCATGCAAATGCAATACGCAATAACCCCTGTATAGCACATAACCCGGACCCATGTCTGAATGTCCACCAAATCCAGCTACCAGCCTTGCGCAGCTGTACACCTACACATAGCGAGTATTCCCCATATGTAGTAGGAAGTATCATCCTAGGCAGTGTCAGGATTGCAAATATGTATCCCACGTTTGTAAACATCCCATCACAGTTACGTAAATCCAAATGCCCGCGCGTTCATGTTTTGGCAAAATGTGTGTCTATCCCATGTGGGATAAGTAACCTGTTGAAACCCCAGAGTTGTTTACATGCCACGGTGTCCAGTACTGTACACATCTGGACAAAACATGTATCGTGTAGTCATGGTACTGTTCAGTGTCTACACAGACATGCAAAACGTACTATGCAGTATGGAACAGCTGTCCACCATGCAGGTCTCCCCACTAGGGTTGCCACCTGTTCAAATGCCCAAGGTGGGACATCCCTTGTAGAAATGTGAGAATTTGCAGGATAAAACATACCCCTGGCCAGTGCAAAGGACAGAATTACACTTGTTTGCCAAGATAAAAGCTTATGTCATAGCATGTGAATAGCTTATGCTAACCCAAATAATAGTTATGTGTTTCAGATACAAAATACCTGTATCAAGCAACTATTAAAGAAAATAAGAAATATACCTGTGTCTTAAAATCACAGGACACTTGCCATGTCATAGGTGTCGTTGCAGGATACAACTGTCCAAAGTGGGACTTCCCCTCGCAAAGAGGAAGAGGTGGTAACCCTATTCCCCACTGAATTATCGACAGTATATATTCAACCCAATCACATACCGACACCACCACTCAACCTATTACAGCAACAAAATCTGGACAAAGCCTAAAATGACGGGTGGACAAATAGGGATAGATGTAAGTACTGCTCTCACAAACTTTGAAAGTTCACAGAATAATAGTATGTACATTAGCATGAAATGTTGTGAAGGATGTGGGGTAGTCCCCGAGTATTACAGAGGTCCGTACATTCTTACTGTAACAAACCTTCACATATATTTACTGTACTACTGCATACCTGTAGTTAATTCATAGCTAATTCATGTCCAAAATAATAATCCTCTTATGAATGAATACAAGAAATAGTCAAATGTGAATGTGAACACCACTCACCGTGGATAATGTATTGTAACCACCCCCACCCATATTATATATTGCCAACATTATAAGCTGCTGACAGGTGCCCAAACACCTGTGTCTGTAAACACAGGTAAAATAATGTGAATGGGAACACCAACACCGTGGATTATGTATTGTAACTACCCCCACCCATATTATGTATTGACAACATTATAAGCTGCTGACAGGTGCCCAAACACCTGTGTCTGTAAACACAGATAAAATGTTTAAAATGGACAAACTCTGTCCATGTGCTTTGTCTGACATTTGAACATGGTCAGGTCAGTTCCGTTCACCAGGCGGACAAGCCTAAACCCAGATCACCACATGAACACCCTGACAATTAAAGACTTGTATGTGTCAGGACTATAAGTCTTGGGGTTCTGAATATCCCTGCAGTGATGAAATATGCAGCTTGGGTCCAGAGCAGTAGGGAATAGGGAATGTGTAATATGTAGTACCGCATTTTTCCCAGCAGGAGAATGGATGCCTGTGTTGTAAGTGAAGCGGTGAGGCATATGTTAATGTAGCTATGGGTATGCATATAAATGAGTCAGAACACCAAACGTATAGTGGTTACAGCATCCGGCCAATGTGAATGCAGTCCCGGTTCAACTATGACTACAGCACATATAATGTTAAAGTGTAATGAATGTGTCTATGCTGTACAGACATTTAAATATGTAAAGGTGAACGTGTGTTTCGCATATGTCCGTTAACCGGATTACAGATATTTTACTGGTACTGTCACAAGTAATAAAGCCCACGTAAGCACAAAGACGTAGTAAACATATGTAACCCACAATAAGGATATGCATGTGCGCCTGCGCATAACCCACAATAAGGAAATGCAAGTGCGCCTGTGCATGTGTAATCCGCTCATAGCATAGCAAATGAATGCTGGTTTCTACACGTAATGTCTATATATGGATATATACATTTGTGTATAGATATATATATCCACAGACTTAAACTAAATAAATATATGAAATAAAGAATGTACAGACATATATATATATATATATATATATATATATATATATATATATATATATATATATATATATCAATATATATATATACATACATATATGTATATATATATATATATATATATATATATATATATATATATATATATATATATATATACACTCAAACACATACAACCTCAATTGATATATATACCTAACAAACATATAAACAAATGTCCGCGTAGATATAACACATGCACATAAATAGGTTACACCATAGCTAGTATGGATACACATAACAGACATGCAATTAAGGTAAATACACTGCTGCTCTCAAAACTACAGCCCGGAAAGTATCAGTGTGCCAGATCTGTAAGTCCTACTCTTTAAACATGGATATAGGTGTCCTTTGCAGGACTCCAAAAATAGTGAATCTATAAACGCACTGTCCTGTAATGATTGCTGCAAAGAAGTGTCATCCACAACTACAATATAGCTGTACATGCAACAGTAGCTTGTGCAAGTGTAATAACACATGGGTTGACAGAATGTAAGACATATGTACCGACATGCGGAGAGTGGATAGTGCTTAGAAGTGTCATCATACTTTATTATCGCAAACATTAAATATGTGTTATGACTACTGTGGAGGGGTGTCAGGTCTGGGAATCATGGGTATGCAATAATGGGCCTAGGTGCCTAGGTGTTGGTTGGCACAGATTTATGAGGTCCGTCCCATGGGAGTGATTAATATACCTATGTGGGTATAGCAGACGCCTCTAACTTCCTAAAATGAAGAACCCAATTACTGGATATCATGTAAACTATTGGGGGAAGATGTAGGGAGTTATATTAGTGTCGTGTAAGCGATTATCATGGACGTGCATGTGTACGAATAAGATGGTAACCATGCCTCTCAATCAGAATAAGACATCTGGACAAAGGCATTTTAAAATAAGTACAAATAGGGAATATCTCAAATATTCCTCTTACAAAGTCAGAACGTTGATATAATAATGGATCAGTCAATAGTATGAATGTTTTGAGGGTTATTAATTGTAAACAACAAATGTCTGTCATTATTGTCTAACCCCACCAGTCCCAAATGACTTCCCACTAAATTACCAGAAAGACACAATATTATTAAAAAAGGAACAAAATCAGAAGTCTAAGTTCGGGACATTTACCCAAAATGTGTACAGTTGAGAGGTATGAAGGTAACCCTGACCTAAATAAATGTACAGAACTAGTGCGATTAGGTGGACAGGTGTGAAGAAAGACGTGATGACAAATGACAAAACATGTATAAGTCAAAAGCATGTACCTCGACAAATCTGGATGAATACTAATACCCTGTGATAGTCAATGTGGAAGGTTAATAGAAACAACATAAATGTGTCCCTCAGGGTGCTATGCAGTGTCCCCGATACAGTGTTCAGTCTCCCACACACGCATGTCAGTTCTGCCACTGACGGAAGCGCAAATATCGGCGAACACATAAGGTAGATGATAGCAGAATATGTTTTGATCAGCACCTGTTGGCTTTTGTGAGGAACACAACACTCTGGGCGGGTGTGTCCTACAAAAGGAATGTAATGGCATCTGGCCTGTGATTTCTCCATATATTGTGTGTAGTGGTGTAATAAAATGACATATCTTGTATCAGAAACAGATATATGTTATAGGAAACAGTATCATCGACTATACCACTACAAGACAAATCTGAAGGTATGAAAAGTGCTGAAGTAGTCAGTTTAGTATTGACCGCAGGTATGTGTGGACTTGTCAAATGTCACAGCTGTACATATAGTTCCTATAGGGCTGTCACCTCTACAAATGATGAAAGTGGGAGGTGCTCTGTAGAAATGACAGACGTAGCAGGTCAAAACATACCTACAGCCATGCTTACTCCACAAATAGACATATTATCACACATCAAAGCTTAGGCCAGGATTCACGAAGCTTTGGTCGGTGTACGAGTAGAGTAAGAGTAGAGCAAGGCAAGATGTCCGCCGAGCTATTCAGCAATATCCTGTAGGGGCGTGTAACACAGCCCCTCAAACGAACGTTGCACGGACAATGTTAGGATATGCAAATTACTCCATTTGTAGGTGAAAGCTATGCAAATGATGTAAAATGTGTGATACATGAAACAGTAAGCTGTCCGTGCAAGAGTAGAGGTATGTGCAGAAATGTACACGGATGTTAACCGAGCAACGTTCTGCAAGTAGCTAAACGGAGCAATGTCATCTACAAATAAAGGATGGTTTAGTTGAAGAAGCATGCCAATGGCCAAATATAAGGCCAGTGGCATGTATAGCCATTGGAAATTAATAAAACTCTAGTTGTCCTCCCCCGATCTCCGGTGTTTAAGCATAGCGCAGTGGCGCAAGTACGCGCTGTGCATACAAAACAAGACAAATATGTAAAATATACATACAAATTGTAATGTCAGTTAAAATTTATTGCGTCATGCAGGTGAATGGCAAGCTGAAGACAACATGGCTACTGAGTAGTTGTTGCTATGTCTGGAAGCGCACACTCAGAGATGTAACCAAGCATTAGTAGGCAATCCTATGCAATTGAGGCTGAGGATAGTGAAGCACAATTTGTCATGCCATATGGGCCAAGCCTCTACAGTGTAAGAGTAGGTTAAGGGGACTATCAGCGTAGAAGATAGGTGACATCATGAGTGTGTATGTATAAAACACTGTAATCTTATTGGAGCAGTGTGTCACATGTCTGCTGTCTGTGACTCATCAGTGGAAGAGGTGTGTTAAGATTTATCCTAGGTAAAGTCAGTAAACTGACGGTGTACGCCATGGATATCACTGAAGTTCCTTGCAAACCTGGTGAAGTGTGTTTGTGCCCGTGCAAGCCTGTAAGCCCGAGTAAGCATGTGTGCATGTGTGTCAGCCCGTGTGCGCAACTTGAAGAACGAGTAAGCTACTGTAAGATTGTTGAAGCCCATGTAATGTTGTGTAAGCCAGTGTAAGTGTTTGTACGCATGTATAAGCCTGTGTGTGCATGTGGAAGCGGATATGCACTTCACTGGGCTCCTATGCGTGGCGCCGCTCACTGTGGACACAAACAGTGAAAAGGAAGGTAAACAAATAGCAGTAAGCTAACCAAGGAGAACTACCACAGCTAGCAGGTGAAAACAATCAGACTGAGTATATTACACAGCCAGTACAGTAGGCCAGCACAGCACAGCACGTACAACTCTACAAACAGTAGTCCACCATGTTTATCTCAGACACACTGCAACACTGTAGTATACTAAGAGAAGCGCAAACTGTAAAAGCTTAACTGAGACAACATAATGTTAGGGGCTGCCATTGCTATTATACGTCAACCTATGCAACATGTGAAGGGTTGTGCCAATGTGAATGCTGCTCAGCATCACACAGTGAGTAGACAGAGATGCATGTGCAGGCACAGGGTAACCTACCAGGGGCTACATGAGCTGGAGATAGTAGAGCGCTATAGAGTGGACAGAGATCTCCTGCAGAAGATTGTGGATCTGTGCAGGCCATGTCTCACACACAGAACCAACAGAGGGAAACCTATCCCAGTGGAAACCAAGGTATGTGTTGCCCTAAGGATACCAGCAACAGGTACCTTCCAGAGATCAACTGGTGATATGATGTGGATTTTACAAACATCAGCATCCAGGGTACTGCACCAGTTCATGAATGCCATGTCAGCACATGTCAGTGATGATGTATATATCCCCAATTCTTGTAAGGTATTGGGCAGCAATATGTGTCGTTTCCACACAATAGTGGAATACCCTAAGTACTGTGTGCAATACACTGCATGCACATATGCATCAAAGCACGAGCCAGTGAGTGTGGTAGGGCCTACCTCATCCACAAGGGCTTCCCCTCCATGAAGTGGCGGTTTGTGTGTGATGGCCAGCCCGTAATAATGAATGTGTGTGCTGGATGCCCTGGAAGCTGCAATGCTTCCGATATGTGGCATCTGATGCAGCTGTACAAAACATTTGGCAATGGGGACTACCCTCATGGTCACCTAGTGGGGGATGCCGGATGTGCAGTTCAACTGTGGCTGATGACACACATCAGAAATGCACACACACATGAACAGGAATGCCATAATGAGGCACACGCACATACAGAAACCTTACTCTAGCATGTGTTTGTGTCGCTCAAGTCACAGTTCTGGTGCCTGGGCACATCTGGTGGAGCTTTACCACACTTGTCAACTACATGTATCAGAATTGTCTGTGGCCTAGGTCATCTGTGTCACACACACACACACACATGACAGTTTATATACATAGTGTGAGTGACTGTGCATGTATGTGTAATACTGCAGAACAGTTCAAGCACAGCAAAGTATGTCAATAATGGACATTCATCATAGTTGTACAACCACCTTGGAGGATATGCATGCAGAACTCTCATTGCATATGTGATACAGTGATGTACTTCACAATACCATTGTAAATGCAAATATCAAATGACAAATGACATAGCACATATCTATATGTACACATTGTTACCCATTATACATATTGGGGTGTAATACCTATGTGTTACTGTTGGTAAAGTATGTATAGTAAATGTGGATAACTGACTCTGTTTAGCCTTATAGGTGTACAGCATGGGTTGGATAACACGTATCTGTCTCTATGATACCCTTGTGTAGACTAACTGTGTCATGTGCAGAATGCATTCTAGGCCACAGTATGAATTCCCAGATGTGGACAGGAATATACCTATTGTCTTTGCTTGTAACTAACATGGCTACATGTCAAACAGTAATGGTCCCAGCAATATGTGGCGGTCAATACCAGTGTGAACTGGTATAGTATAGTACATGTAGGATCCACATGCTACTGTGTGTCCTACATGTGTGGGTCAGTTGTGAAGATATCATATAACAATTGGTCATTCAGACTGTTGAGGTCGTGTCTACTACCATAATGCAAAACTATGACAGATAGTAACAGTATCACCCACAGCACCGTGTAAAACCATAGCAATCACACATGTGTAGACAAGTACAACAATATGTGTAGTATAATGCATACTGGCCACCAATAGAAAGTATGACGTGTTAACAGTGTGAAATACAGGGCATGTCACCATTCCAATGTGTCCACTGTACATGTAGATGCAGACAGTGCACCTTCACCATGTTCACATATAGATACATGTAAATCTGTACTACACACATCACACACGTACTGCACACTCTGTAACACATGCTGCCAATACTACACACGTCAGTCAAATGGCACATGGATGGATAATACATCTTCAGAATTAACAGTGCTGTACACTATACTACATTGATGATCATAGCTGGAGTGTATCATGACTGCTTACATACACCTAGAAGGAAATCACACTTTGTGTTAACAACATTGTAACATTATTACAGTGCTATGAAGCCACCCTGTGCATCAGCACCATTTTAGTCTGTACCTGCATCAATGTTACACATTACAAGAGGTGGCATAGGTGTCATCATATGCACAGGGTATGTAGTTTCTTTTCCAGAGCCTGTCAGTGAACCAGCCATTCAACATGTATGCATTTGTGTGTGTGTGAGGGACAACAGGTTTTGCATGGCCCAATGTTGATGCAATGTGTGTGTGTGTATGTGTTATCCCTAGCTGTTTGTTTTATGTGTGTCTCTGCATGTAAACTGTTTCAGCATGTGTCAGCCATATACTGGATGTTGTGGGACAGTCACAGACTGTACCTGACAGGCTGTACAGATCGCCATTCCTGGCCATGGACACCCCTCCATGCATTCAACCATAGTCCAGTCCTGCACCTGGCAATGTATACACATACATACATGGGATCTGTATCACAACCTGTGGATAAACAGGTGTCAGTAATGTTAACCTGATTTGCATAGTATTGCCATGTAATACATAGGTATATGAGCCATAGTCATCCTCCAAAGTAATAACCACTGCTGACTGCTGCTGATATGTGCACATGACCATTTAAAGGTGCTGTACTATCATTGTTTTCAATGTCCCTGGTAATACCCAGCAACAAAATAACTGGTCACTACACAACTATAACCCAGGATCACTACAGCACACAGTATGTGCACTATCAGAGAGCCATAGCACATTCAGATACATCCAAGGTGAACATGTACAGACAATGCAGCACATTCAATAGTGCTAATATCCACATACATATTACAAAGATATATATATATATATATACACACACACACACACACACACACACACACACACACACACACACACACACACACCTGGAAGGGCTGGGAGTTGAACACACACCTAACTAATTTAACACACTACAGCAGTACGCATTTACAGAACGGGCTACCGAGATTACTGAACACAGCACTCCCATAGGCATACTTCTAGGTGGGTGACATCATCCGCAAAGGCAAAGACGCCGATAGGGAATGTATTTGTTGTGAGGCATCTAAAAGCATTACTGTGTCCCCAGGCAGCTGGAAACACACACACACACACACACACAAACACACACTCTTGGAAGGGCCGGGAGTTGAACATACACCTACCTACTCTAACACACTACAGCATTACGCATTTACAGAACACGCTACTGAGATTACTGAACACAGCACTCCCAGAGGCATACTTCTAGGTGGGTGACATCATCCGCAAAGGCAAAGACGCCAATAGGGAATGTGTGTGTTGTGAGGCATCTAAAAGCATTACTGTGTCCGCAGGCAGCTGGAAACACACACACAGACACACACACTTGGAAGGGCCGGGAGTTGAACATACACCTACCTACTCTAACACACTATAGCAGTACGCATTTACAGAATGCGCTACCGAGATTACTGAACACAGCACTCCCAGAGGCATACTTCTAGGTGGGTGACATTATCCGCAAAGGCAAAGACGCTGATAGGGAATGTATGTGTTGTGAGGCATCTAAAAGCTTTACTGTGTCCCCAGGCGGCTGGAAACACACACACACACACACACACACACACACACACACACACACACACACACACACACACACACACACACACACACTCTTGGAAGGGCCGGGAGTTGAACATACACCTACCTACTCTAACACACTACAGCATTTCGCATTTACAGAACATGCTACCGAGATTACTGAACACAGCACTCCCAGAGGCATACTTCTAGGTGGGTGACATCATCCGCAAAGGCAAAGATGCCGATAGGGAATGTTTAGAGAGTGAGCGATCTGAAAGCATATTACTGTCCCAAGGTAGACCCAAGGTAGACGTACACAAACACGGCAGTGCTGTCATCGGGCCAACTAAATATCTACAGAGCACTACAACACTAAATAGATACAGGATGCGCCACAGACAGTACACCCTTCGAGAGAGCAACCAGTGTGTTCAATGTAGGCATCCATCGTGACATTGAAATTGGACATCTGTTGCCTGGATGACCACGATGGCTATACAGGATGTCAATGGCCATGCCCACATGCTTAGTATCACACATCTGTTTGGATTGTACTGTGTGTCCATCTACACAACGGCGTACTGGGCATGCTCACACACTTAGCAGTTGCAAAGGGCCATCTTTCATGCACACGGACTCTAATCATGGAAGGGCACAGTGTGGAATGTACTGTGTGTCCATCTACACAACAGCGTACTGGGCATGCTCACATACTTAGCAGTTGCAAAGGGCCATCTTGCATGCACACAGACTCTAATCATGGAAGGGCGCAGTGTGGAATGTACTGTGTGTCCATCTACACAATGGCGTACTGGGCATGCTCACACACTTAGCAGTTGCAAAGGGCCAACTTGCATGCACACGGAGTCTAATCACGGAAGGGCGCAGTGTGGAATGTACTGTGTGTCCATCTACACAACGGCGTGCTGGGCATGCTCACACACAGAAGGGCACAGTAAGGTATAACTGTCCTCAGGCACAGGGCGGTCACACATGCAGTGACCTGTACACACACAGCTGCCATCACAGCTGTCACAGGTGCAGGTCACACACGTACACACTGCATTGTACACTGTAGCTGTCATGTCAGCACCATGTCGTTGGTGCAGCACTACACAGCCTTACGGTCCCAAACACCATTTGACACATGACCAATGGGCTGTACAGAGGTGTACACCAGCTGTGCAGAGTACACATGTACCAACAGGGATCCAACAGGTGTTATGCATTGCAATGATACCAGTATACATGAACAGGTCGGCTCAAGACATACCATGGCCCTTACACAGCTGTGATACCTGACTGTTGCTGTACACCAATGAACACACATCTGGGTATGTCATACATGTGATTGTGTGGATGTGTGCATGGACTGCACACAGAACACATACATACATAGCCTTTGATGTACCTCGTGCATAACACTGGCCTAATCAATGCTACACACGCGAATGGAAGGTGGGCCCATGTCTGTTGAATGCTCACACTACAGGGGGTAGCAGTATTGACTGGGACACATACCCTTGTACTGGTTGCCTGTGACACCCGTGATATCATACCGCAGTCCATGTGTTATGTATGTCAACACACATGTCCATCAATAGCAATGCATACAAACATGGCAACAGGAGACACATGTGACATCTGTACTGTGCATGCAGCAACAATGCATGTGCAGTGGCCGATGTCCGTAACATAGTTGCACCTACCTACGACATGCAGACACAATGCAGACCCATCGTTGACACCTGTATACAGTGACATACAAACAGCACGTATGGAAGTATGTGTGTACATAACGTGGTGAACCACCTGTCTAGATGTTTTGTGCAGGGGGTGGCTCACAGTTGTGTCACACACCATCCTATCATGCCATGTGCAAACAGTACGCTATGTCGCTGTTACGTGACGGTGCTGACATAATGCATACACAGCGGTCAGGTGTTAACAACTATATGTCACATGGCACCTGTAACACCTACAACCTCCCATGTGCATATAGCAGCACATTTGCCAGATATAGCGTTGGTACACATAATGCAATCAATACCGCTGCATGTCTATCAAACGTGTCATCATATGGCAGGTGTATCTTTCCCAGCACTGCCATGTGTGTCCGAATGTGTGACCAGGGATGCCACATATCATGGAGAATATGTCCCAGTTGCTACACATCCCTGTACACCATTGTACAGATCTGTACATATGTCAGTGTGGGAAGCATGATGTCGGCTGGTGAGGTGCATCACACACGTCAGCTGTCCGTATACACATGTGTGGTCACCACAGTGTGTGTGTGTCAGTATGTATGTCTGGTGCTTGGTGTGAGGGTGTATGCTAATGTACGGTGGGAAATGATCACTAACTCCACGTGGTGACTAACCCGTAATGGTGATGCATTGCACAACCCTGTTGATGCCATAGGTCCCAGCCATACTGGCTACCTGTGCATGTCCCTTCTCTGTGACACGTCGTATGGGTGCATAGTACTGTGAGGGTGATGACCTCACAGGCAAGGGTCCCCACCTGCACACTATGGGGCGTGTGTTATAGTGGTGTACAGCCCATGAATGCGGCCATGTTCCCGTACTGTTACAGGGTCCTACTGCTGCACAGTGTGGCCTCCAGCTACCAAGTGACACCTCACATCATCATTGGCCAGGCTGCTGTGTACAACCCCTGCACCATGTCACCATACCTGTAATGTGTCCTGCTATGTATGTCACGTCTCTGTCCAGTGTAGCCTGTGGCACCGACCACATGCATCAGGTGCAGTATATGTGCGGACATCTGTGTCATGTTGGTGTGTCCAACAGTCAGGTTGAGGGTACATGTAGCATGCTGATATTGCCAGACGTGCCTGTGAGTAATCCACACTTACACGTGGGGGACTGCAAACAATGCTACCTGTAGGCACATGCAAGTACACCATAGGAGGGAACCAGGGTATCACAACCAACATGGTGCTACAGATGTAACCAAGACACATACAGTGAACACATCACAATGCATGCTGCACCTGCACTACATGGTATGACTGGTGCATGTCGACAGTACACAACCTATGTCACATACACATCTCTCAGTATTCACACACAAACACTGCAACAAACACATCCCTCAGTATGCATACACAGGTAATATTACATACACCTCTCACTATGCTGTTCACCCTGTGCATCAGAATATTTGTGCATAACCCTGCAATGATGGTGTGGATGACAGGGATGCGGCAAAGGCTTCATCATATGCACAGGGTGATATGTTTGCCAGGGGCATAGGCTGCACCAATGGATAACATCATGTGTGTGTAAGGGCCGGTGAGTTGACTGGACATGTCTGTGCAGAATGCATGTGGATGTTGTGGAGCCCTACAGTTGTGTTTGCTGTATGCGTGTATGTGTGTACACAGTTCTGCCATTTGTGAGGCCTACACGGGGTATAATTGAAAGCCCCAGATTGTACAGAGCAGGTTGTACAGCTCACTGTGTCCGTCCATGGCCACGTGACCTGTGCCTGCCTGGGGTTGCACGGGCACTACCAGGTGGAGGTACAGAGTGGCTACTGTCCGACGACACATGTCCACTGGAATCATGTCCCCGCTGAAACCATCTAGGGCCACGTCCACATGGCCTGTTGTGTCCTGGTGTTGACAGCGCAGCACCAGCTGCACTGCTACTGCTACCGGCACTATGGGATCGGGCATGTGAGGTGGCACGCTCACGTCAACCTACGCTAGGTGGTGTTGCTGGCCTACGTCCATGTGGCCTACACCTCATTCCTACCAGGTGTTCCAGCACAGACAGCTCCCGCTCGTGGATTGCCATGCCTCGGTCAAGGATTCCGACCATTTCACCTAATCGCATATCCAGAACATTAGCAATCTGCTGTTGAGCATTTGCCAATGCCTGGATGCTGTCATTTAGGGTATGGATAGCAGCTCTCTGCAGCCTCTGTCCTTCTCTGTTCTGCCATTCAGCATGTGCCTGTGCCGCCATTACAGTCTGGAACATGCATCTGGTGATACCAGCTGCTGCGATCTGTCCTGCAGGTGCATGTCTGTCAGAGGTCCTCCTACGAGTAGCACCAGCCACATGCCTGTGTGGCACATCTGCAGTCATTACACTGACACCATGGTGTGTAGACACACCTTCTGTAGCCACCACACGTTCCTGTTCCACGCTAACAGACGCTGACTGTCCTTCCTCTATGGCCACTGGTGATGCGGTATGTGTTGGCAGCTGAACTGTGTGTGGGGAAGAGGGGGACATAGCTGGGATTGTAACCATTGGCACAGATTCAGCCCCTGACAACCCTGCCTGTACCTCATGCATGTGTTCATCACCGCTAGTATCTGTGGGGACACTAACATCAGATGGACTGCAGGAGGGTAACACACCTACATCACCTGTGAATGCACAGAAATACTGTAAAGTACAATAGACACAGACACAGACACACACACACACACACACACACACACACACACACACACACACACACACACACACACACACACACACACACACAGAGACACACACACAGACACACACGCAGACACACACACAGACACACACACAAAGACACACACACAGACACACACACACACAGACACACACACACACACACACACACACACACACACACACACACAAACACAGACACACACACACAAACACAGGCACACAAACACAGGCACACACAGACACACCATGCATGTAATTTTCCAGATGGCATGCAGCATGCCTGCGATACAGCAGAGGGCATGCAGCTCAGACATTAATAGTGTTAGTTAGCATACCTCCCTGGGGTGCACACTACAGCAAGCAGGTGTCATATCAGTAGCCATCACACAATCATGGTAGTATGCATGCATCCCCGTGATACACCATGTGGCCCAGAACAGGATAACAGTACACATGGCTGATGTGACCTTGACATGTAATCTACTGACATGTGCATTAACATGCATACATGTTTGACACAATGGTGTCCTGACATATGTACAGCATCATAATGAGCTTCACATTGCAGTGTTGTGTGTATGCCCTACAGCTAGAATGCATGTTTAGCAAATGTGCATGAGCATGGGAGTGTCATGTGAGCCGTCTACATTGCTATACAGTGTGAAGTACAGACACTGTGCCATTGCATGGCAACATGATGCATCTATGTTACTGTAGAATGCATAATATGTACACATTGCATAGCCATAACTGCAACACAGTCGTGATGTTCAACAGATCGTATATGGTAGACTTCAGTGACACCTCCAGTAGCTGTGCACAGGCTTTTAGGTTGTCCAGTGTACCACATCAACTGTATAATCGGTCAACTAAGGCTATAATTGGACCATGTGTGGACAATGTGCAACAGGGTGTATACACATCCCAAGTACTCTGTGGCTACATGTCTCTGGCCATCCCCCATGGCCATGTGTGCACATGTGTTGGCCAATTGTGTGTGATGGGCATCTTTTCCACATGTCTGTGTTGTCCCATATGACATACACCCATAGATGTCAGATATGTCACAATCTACAGGGCTATGCAGACAACGGGTTGTATATTTGGTATGTGGGGTATAGGTCATGCGATAGTATGACAACATTGCAGACAGACCACTACATGTCTGGGACATGTCAGGTGGCACATCACAATGTGTGCACTCAATGCAAGGCATATGACACAATGTTGACACCTGTGGGCTGCCCATATCACAGCTCACTGTGTGGTACTGTGTGTGTATCACACATGTTGTTCCAATGCATACTACATATGCCTCCATTGTAGAACACCTCCACCGTTGTATGCACAGCTGACCACACATGTTGCAATGACAAGTACTGTGGTTTCAAGTCGGTGTATCATTACGTTTGTATATATTGCACATGGGTGGCATGTGTGAATGAAGGGTGGTGCGACCTGCATATCGTGACTGGAACAAACATCAGGTGTGCAAGTGTTAACTGGCCACATGGCAAATAGATCTACACTGTAACATGCCTGATACTGATGACAGTCTCACCTGCAACGGACCCATGTCTGTGCGGCACACCAGAGGTACCTGTATAGGGGTGACACACCAGTATGAACATTATCCATGACTGTATGACAGCCACAGGTTGCACTGTGCATGTGAACACATTCACCTGTGTAATAGCATATAGTATGCACATGTGTGCATACACAATGTAGCATACTGTAGTATGCAGCATGTGTCCACATACCTTGCATATGTTGTTACTTTACATAATGTACAGTGACACATGCAACTACATGGGATATAATAGCCATATGTGCAGTACTGACTTACCAGGCAACTCCAGGCTCATTGGTTGGGAGACACCCACCTCCACGATGGCAGCTAGTGTTTCTGGATGCTGTTCCCTGGGTGTCCCCAGACTGGCCAGTAGCTCCTCGGTGTGTGTGAGTGGGGGCTGGGTTGGTGGCCCACCACCTGTTTCACCTTGTACCCTGGTGATTGCAGTGGCACGCTGTTTTGCATGTTGTATCAGGTCCGTGCAGTGTCTGCGCACCTGCTGGTGGGTGCGGTTATGGCCACCCACATCGTTCACCCTCCTGCGTAGATCGTGCCACAGGTCATCCCGCTGCTGGGCATGCTGTGGCACATGGCTGAACAACAAGTCATAGTTGTCATGGAGCTGTGGGATGAGGACATCATCCTCCTGGCGGGTGTAGGCTGGGAGGCGTGTACGGGGCATTATCTGTAAGACATAATGATGGTGACAGGTCACAGTTTCAGAGATGTACAGAGATACTGCTGCACTTACATTTCTATGACATCTACTACATCTGCACAGTTATCTTTGCAAAGCATCATGGCACTGACACGACTGACATGTTTGTGTCACACATGTCACACCCATTATGCATTGGATATCATCACCATATATGTGTGTCACCTCATTACAGTGTTCATACTCCATGTAAATGCTGTCTTGCTGTGGGCATGTCTATTTGCCTGCACTTGTGTTCTTACCTATCTGCACATGCCTCGATGTGTCCACGATACTACTGTTGACCTGGATGCTGTGTATATGTCACATATCAACACAGACACAGCTGTAATGGACTTGAGCAGTGACAATGCACACATATGCATGGACACCTGTACATGCATGTGCTTTGCCATATACATCTACACAGCACTGTACAACTGTTCAACATCCTGCCACGGATCGCCTGTATTGCACATGTGATAGACATGGGACAATGGCTAGTCAGACGACATTCACAGGGATGGTTATCAACCATAGCATGTGCGGGCATGGTTTCCAAGCTGTAACAGACAGCCATTGTGCCACTGCAAGGTGCATCAGTGCCACATTACTGATCCAGTCAGTTGATAGTACATCTACCATGTGGCCATCACACCATGTATGACTGGGATGACATGTGCAGCTTTGATTGACAGGGTTGCATGGTATGGCGGGAGTATGTCACATATATGACACAGGGATCTGTCCAGCCTGTGGCGATCCTAGTATTAGGATGGTGGCTGTCCATGACATATGTCATATAGATCAGGATATGGACATGTAGCATGTCCATCATCATGGTGTAGCAAATGTCCTTCTGCAAGGTAGACAGCATGCTGCATAGTGGAGGTGTGGATTGTGAAGGCTGGTATCGCACATCCATGCATTGCCATTACCCCTTACAAGTGGTATGTGATCCAATATTGGTCACCACAGTGCTGCATATGCCTGTCCAGTGATCTCCGTGCTCATGGATGGCACCCTGACATGACATGGGTACCTCATATGACTACCTAAGGGGCCTGGAGATGTCACCATGTTGGGGGGTGCACTGCACAGCACCATCCCTTACACAGTGTCCATAATGTTGACCACAGCCTAGGTAGTAGTTTATGGGTACAGGGATGTTCACCTAGCGGTGACACCGCTGGTATCATCCATCAGACTGTGCACATATGTCACACACCTCCCCACACAGCCCATTCTGTATGTTGTTCACAACACTGACACTGCTATACTGATAGGTCATGGCCATTCACAGCCTTACATACACAGATGCCTAACATTTGTCTGTGTGGTATGGGCTACAATGAGGATGGGGTACAACACATTAACCCTTTTCTACTGTAGCTGGCACTGGTGTGCTGTGCACATGTCACTCTTGCACCTTTTGTAGTTGTGAGTCTGTCAACAGGCCACTGGTGGAACACTCCTGTGACATGCAAAGGTATTTGTAATAAAATATCCGTGCTGTCTTGTACATCTGTACTGCTAACATCTACAGTGCTAATGGTTCATGGACATGCACACCATACTCAGCAGGGTTATAGTGCGGTGCCACCCTAAATGACTGTCATCACCACTTGTGGGTTGATATTATCCAACACCCTATCTGTATTGTATGGTCATGCTAGGCACTTGTTCAGAACTTGTGAGCATGTCATGGGCTACTGATTACTATAGCGCTCATTCCACACCATTTCCCACAGGTACACTGGCTGTCCTACACTTCCCAGCTTGCTTAAGGTACGACAGCTGTTGTACACATGTAACGCACATATCCTGTGGGACATGGTTGTATATACAGGCGTGTCCAACTGTCACATACCAGTGCTACTGCCTGTCTATATGAGGGATATGTCGTACATGTGGCAATAGAGCAATTGTGTCATGTACACATTCAATGCTCACCTCCCAACATATGGCACTACATCCTGTGGGGGATGCACTTCTGCAGCCGTGCTGGGGGCATAGCTCTCAGGTGTACCTCATTACGAGGAATGTACCTCATTTGAGCTTGTAAAAGGTGCATGTTCCTCAAGGTTCCACATTGGAAGGGTCTGTCACACATTCATTGTTGTAAATAGTGTACCTGCTAGCCATGGCTAAATAGATGTGAATCATATTAATTCATTGAAATATCTTTTTTATATGTAAGACCAGCCTATTTTAGTCATTGCATGCCCTTCCTAGTTGATGATGTTAGTAAGCCAATTGTAAGTGTACCACGTTTTGCACATTTGTCACACAGTATGAGAGCTAATGTTCCTCAGTTTGGGGACAGGAGGTTGACAGCTATGGCTGGGGGTAATGCTGTCACCAACCCTGACTGCACCTGACAGTCATTTGGGGATGTGTAACATTTGCAACACACCCCACCCATCACATAGTCTCACATGATCTACACCACTGGCCACACTTACGAGAACAACTTGTGCAGTACGTCTCCATACTCACTGTAGTCACCAGAGGTAGCCCCCATCATGGAAGACAACATCACCAGCTTATAGCCCACAGACTCTTATGTGCCCATCACATACAGCCAATAGTGAGTTATAACATTCACAACACACCAGTCATAGCTGACTCTGTAGGGAGTCACACTGCAGTTCCACACAGCAGGCTACACAAGGTGTTAGTCGCTTACATCTTGCTGTCGGGTAACTGCTTCTGCAACATAACCTATGCACCCATGCCACACCTCACCATGTACAATATGACTGTCATTCTCCATGTTAGTGTGACTGCCCTGTGATGCCACTTCACAGACTATGTGTGCAGGGACATGCAATAGCTCACCAGTCTTATAGCCCTGAGGGTGTGGGCCTAGCCCTGGGGAGCATTTTGCATTCATCCGGACACAATACCACTGTACAATGGCCGACTGTGTCACTTCAACAGTTGCCTATGCTCCTATTGTCATTCCACAGGCATGTGGTATCTGTCCACTATGACTGTCCTGGTCAAACACAATGCTGTGGCACAGATGACTTGCACCTGTCAGCCCTGGGAGTACAGCTCACATGTAAGGCTCTTGCTGCTTCTATACTGCCTGCCTTGCACAGTTTCCAATAACTGTCACCGGCAGGGCGGTAACTGGCAGGCACGACATGGGGTCATGTGACACAATGCTTGCATCTTCCTCTGTGACGCACGCAGGCAAGGCACACCTTATAATGCACCACTCAAACATCTCTGCAGTGACTGGGACCTGCCTCTAGGCTCTGCAGAGCACACCTGTAATGACAGGTTATAGGCAGACCATACCTTTCAGGCACATACCTGGACTGGCACACCCACAGCTGAGGGGTTCCCATATCCCACTATGTTTTGCACACATCCTGGCAAGTTACTTAGCACAATGCATCAGAGGTGCTCCACATGCAACTAACTGTGTCCGAGACTGCTATACACATTGTAACAAGTGACAGAGTCAACATCATACCCCACGGGTAACATACCTTCTATGTTGGTATAGTGGACAGTGGGCCTCAAACAGCTACTACTGATGTGTGACTGACACTACCCCACACTTCACTGAGATAACCACTCATGTACCGACACATCCATGAGTCATACCCTCCGCTCTGCTGGATCAACCCATACACACCACCTCCAAGACCTACATTACCCTTGGCATGAACACTACTACCATTTGACTGGTGTTACACACCTGGGGTTATCCCCTCATTGGTGGATTCCGAGCATATGCTAATCGACCTTGTTAGCCACATCCCGGCAACACACCCATCACAGCATACACAGTACATGTGTACTACAAGACCTACTACAGACGTCTGCTGACAGCGGTTGTTAACATCATGACACCCGTGCAGATGGACAATGCACATACAAATGCTGACACATACCGCAGTGCACTTTATTAGCATGTACACAACTGCATGGATCATGCTATTCCACACAGAGCCATGATGGTACACACCAGATAACAGACGCCACTCTGGTGGTCATGTTCCATGGACATATGATGTACAAAAACAGGTGTAGGCTGTTGCACAGTGGTGTACATTCCCATGTGTGGGGTGGCTCACTGGTCAGCCGTGGTGGGGCCACAGGGTCCCTCATCACATACTCCAAGACTAGCTATGTAAACATGACTGCCACACATTCCGGGGTGTACCACCAGGCATTATGGTGGTATGTCAGTATTCGATGGCAACACCCACATCTGCTGTCACATACAACAGTCACTCAGGAGCATTGCAGACCTAGGTGTTGTTGGCAACATGCTGGAGGATGGTTTCAATGCTGACATTACACCCTCTCACTCACTACAGGGCCGCAATCCATACATGAACATTGTGGTGTCCCTGTGGTCACACCTACACAGTACTGACCTACACTCTATATGTCCTGGGACACTGGCCCCATGTCACCTTCTAACGTCCCAGGCTGTGATGTCCACCAACCTCTGAATTACATGTCTCCCCACTAGGCCACCATATTCAGTAATAGCCTTGTTTCAGACATTGTAGCCCCTGAATGGCACACAGCAGCATTTATCACACTACACACAGGTGGCACCGCATTGCACGAGTGGGACTATAGTCCTACACACCTGACTGGACTGTTCTGCATGGCTATGGGGCACATCATCAAGGACGTCATTCACAGAGACATTGTTGGGCTCCCGTCCTTTGCTGCCACCCAGGTTGAGCTTGTTAAGGCCAGAGCATGGCCCCTACACATGGTGGACACCTTTCATACAGTTACCAGGGCAGTTGCTGATGGTACGAGAGTCCACACATCCTACATTGTCCTCTCATTGCCTTTCAGCACCATTCCCCATTCTGGTATTGACAACATACACAACCACCTGCACATCGTACCCTGTGTCTCAGGATGTTATGCTATGTGGCTCATGGACAGGACACACAGTGAGGCCAGCATACCATAGTGCCTACTACATGTCAGGTACATTTGGCATACCACGGTCCTCAGTCATAGAGCCCCTCATGTTCAGTATATGCTTCCCTGCAGAACAGGCTAGCACAGGGGACTTTCCCTGCCTAGCTTTCAAACCCCTACATACCAAGTGCCATGATTGCTCCAACAGCTGATACTGACTCCAACCATACTGGTGTCGCTGTGACAGATACATAATATGACTATCATGGCATCAAGCTGCATGACACAAGGTGCATACACATCACCTTTGCATTACACCATTCACCCACTGACTATCACATGGATGGTAGTCCCCTACATACATATCACATTGTACATGTTTGCAGTACACACATATGTCGCACCCACTCCTGTGGTTAATGTATTGCCACTGTGGCATGGATATCCTTCTACGTGGCCACACCTATCTGTACTGGGTGTGTAGCTGGTACATAGGCACCCATTGTACCTCTGAACTCAAGACATCTACACACATTCAAGGGTACACCACCCCATTTAGGGTGTACCTTACACAACAGCTACAGCTTTACATGCCACAACATTAACAAGCCATGACGTTTACTGAGCTCCAACAGTTTAAATATGCGGCTGCACTACGGACACCACATCTGTACACATTTGCATACTACATACTCAGAGGTGACCTCTGCTGATCAGACAGGGCCCATGTCCACAACATTATTGCTGGATATACTCCTCATACGCGACATAAGCAGAGGCCACTGTGAGCAACATGCTCATGGATATGTGCACACATGCCACAATGAGTGGGATGTGCTTCTGGGTTACATTCCCAAACCGGACACTCACCATGCTGTGGAACATAAGTCCTATGTACATCACGCAGGGACACTCAGTAGCACTGTTCATGTGATACCTCCCTTGGTGGTTGGGAGACACATGTAGGCCTGGGATCACTGCAGTGGCTGTACTGTGCAGAGGTGCAGGTGACACCTGGCTCTGCTGTTCACAGGACACTACCCTAGAGAGGTGCCACTAGTGTGAACACTGTAGTTGTGCTTACACATGGACTTGCCAGACTGCATAGTACCCCACTATGCACCTGTGAAGCTATTACATGTCCTTTGTGCATGGTTACTTGGTAGCCCTTCCATTTAGATTAGCTATCATGCTATTACTATGTCCCATACCTACAGGCCATATGTATCCTGTTATTGTACATACCAATAGACGATACCTGTGGTATGCATGATATGCCTGTTATGCTGTGTAGAATATCTGTGATATCTACCTATAATACTATACATTACACATATTTCACATAGTATCCCATAATGCAAAGCATACTTGCACAGCAGGACCACATTACATATGTCATTAACGTTATATGCCCATATACATGCGTCCTGTGACAGTATATCAACATATACTATCCCCTGCTATGGCACGTCCTTGTTGGACATACCCTACCACTGACGGTGGGTTGTATGACATTGTTCTGTTTAACGCCCTCATGTAGCATCCCTTGTGGTGTCTGTGCTCTTTACCTTGTGTCCCACTGCTGGATGCACAGTTTCTACAAGCATTAGTATCAGCAAGACATCACTACATAAATACCTTTCCCCACTTTATGCATTGCGGACACGTTTAATTAATGCAAACCAGGCTATACATACAGTAAAACTAATTAATACAGATCATGCTATACATAACTTTACATATCGGGTGTTTTACATACCTTGTTGTCGTTACGGCATTTCATTTCTATCTCTCTCACAGTGCTTCAACTGTTATTCGGTATGAGCATACGGTTTGAATGTCTGGCAAGTCATCCTTATATACGTCGATACCTGAAACATGTGGATTCATCCCACCAATTGGTGTTCCTGAGTGACTAATTACTTGCATATCAGCTGTGCAGCTACTCCTTTCGCCAATTACGTGGCGACAGTGGGGTATAATTGGATTCTCCACTTGGGCGTTGCCTATTTGCCCTACCTTCGAGGAGACGGTCTGTATTGTGTTTTGTTATGTGTAACTGCAACTGCTATGCATGGAGACAAGTATAGTTTGGATTCATGTCCCCCGTGGATTGTGCATAACAGGTAGAGTATTTGGTTCAACATGTGGGTGTACCTGTCATCCCAACTTGTGATAACGGAGTTTTGTAATCAAAACCTGTAACATGGCTGTTTGTTCCATTATACAACGCCTGCAATTTTGCATGACGCCTTTAATTGTGTCTCTCACATGGTATGTTGAGGGTTCTGCAGATGTAATTGAATGACTGGATGTTTGTGCGGCTATTACAGTCTGTATTGCTTTAGTTTCTAGTGTGGGGGATGTCGGTGGCTGTACGTAACATATACAGGTTTGTGGGCCTTGCATTTCTACATAATCCATATATATGTGTGTGGGCTCCATCCCTAATTAGAGAGCTAACAGTTAGTAGACTTATGTTACGGGATTGTACATTGGGCCATTGTTAATTTGTTTCTATATCGTCTGCAGGTGAGCTTGCTACTTGTATACCTCCATAATTGCAGCAATATAGCAGGGGATATGTGTAAGTGACAGCTATCCCTTGTATTTCTGTCCCAGATATTTGCAGTCATTGTGGTTGTGTTAAAAGAGCCTGTTTGCCATGGGTTGCCACCTTTTCATATGGTCATTGTTGGACACTTGCGTGACACAAAGCGGTGTTTACAGGCCAACATGTAGCCATGGTCAGTACACAGGTTAGCACATACTTTTATCCTCACTACATACCTATTGTTGTGTGACTTTGGCTACTTATATTGCATGTAACATTTAAGTTTCTTACATACAGGCATAACTATTACATACAACTGTTACATTATATATGGGACATATTTATGTCCTACCATCTTGGACATTTGCCCTTTGTACTGTTTTATATCAGGACACACCTGCCCAGGGTGGGGCTGTCCCTCCTACTGTGGGACAGGTAGTAACCGTATGCCTATGGCTAGCTATACCCACACCTACCGTACTGATCTGCCTCTGACTTGGCTCTAACAAACACATGTTGTGGACACACACACACATTACAGTCACACAGAGATGCACACAGCACACTCAACGTGCACTTACACAGACTACAGCACTCACAGACACAGTTGAACACAGTACCTACGTGGACCGCGACACCTGCAGCGGTGACTAACTGTCCCTTCATATCATCATACTATTACTCGCGGATGTACTGTTCCAGTACTGTGTTCTCTTGGCCTTTCAGCCTCGTGGTTACGCATGTCGGTATGTTACACATTCAATGGTTGGCGGTATCCTATTTATTTGTACCTCCAAGATGTTATGAATGTCGTTGAACTATCTATTATATTTGCAGATATCGCTGAATCCATCTATATCACCATATATCCCTCTATTGCCCTTTCTATCTGTATTATATATATGCATATGTGTACATATCTATATATATATATATATATATATATATATATATATATATATATATATATATATATATATATATATATATATATATATATATATATATATATATATATATATATATATATATATCTGGCGGGGAATGTGACAGGCACACAGCACCACCATATGCTGTAAGGCTCATGTACTGTTCAGGTGTTGGCATTCATGTTCCACTGGCTGTTGTGTTTACAATGTTTGAGGGCTGCCTATGTAGGAGTCACACATTGGCCACCTATACATTACAATTTACAAGTGGTCATGTTTGTGTGCCATCCATTTTACTGTGTGTGCAGGTGGAGAGGTGTCAGTCCATAGGGGCCTACACTGTCAGAGTATGTGCTATACATTCCCTCTTTGCCAAGGCGTAGGCATATTGGGCACGCCTCCATCTGCCTACTGGGGCTGGCACAGTGTGTTCATGGTCTGAATCCCTCTGTGCCTGTAATGGCCTTGGCAATTGTGGTGGGCTCTGAGGGCCTTCACCATTTTGTCCCTTCTGCAGCTGCTTCCACAGGATCATAATATGTAGCATGGCACATACTATGACGATGTGGGCACACGTGCCTGGAGAGTACTGCAAGGCTCCACCAGATGTATCCAAGCACCGGAACCGTGATTTCAGCATCCCGAAAACACGCTCTATGATGATTCTGCTTTGTGTGTGTGCCTCATTATGGCATTCTTGCATGGGTGTGTGTGCATTTCTGATGGGAGTTATCATCCACGGCTCCAGTGCATAGCCAGCATCCCCACAAGATGGCCATGTGGGATGTCCCCCCTGACAAATACCTGATACAGCTGTGAGGCATGCCAGATATGGGAGTCATGGTAGCTTCCAGGGCTGCCAGCACACACATCCATGATAATGCCCTGGGCATTGCACATGACCTGGCAGTTGATGGAGTGGAATCCCTTGCGGTTTATGTAGCGCCTACCCTGCTCACCGGCTGGTGACTTGATTTGTATGTGCGTGCAGTCTATCGCACCCAGTACCTCCGGGTATTGTGCCACACGGTTGAAGTAGCGCATATTGCTGGCCAACTCCTCCTGAGTTCTGGGGAAGTATATCTGCTCATTGGCATGTGGTAACATGGCATCCAGGAACTGGTGTAGTACCCTGGATGCTGATGCCTGTGAGATACCCATTATATTTCCAGTTGGCCTTTGAAAGGTACCTGTGGCCAGTATTTGCAGGCTTACACATACCTTCGTGTCCAATGGGATGGGTTCCCCTCTGTTGTTTCTGGTTCTCAGGCATGGCTGGCACAGCTCCACTATTTGCTGTAAGATGTCCCTGTCCACCCTGTAACGTTCTACTATCTCCAGGTCATGTAGCCCCTGGTAGGTTACTCTTGGTCTGAACACTCTCCTTCTCCTCTGAGGCCTGCGGTGGTTGTTGGCATCATCCTCCACAACACCGTCAGTCTCTAACACATGCTGATGAATCACAGCTATGGCAGCTCCCAACATGTACATTTTAAAAGTTCCCTGTGTGTTTACACCTATGGTGCAGTGTTTGGGAATACACAGGTGTGTGTTGGGTGCTTTCACACTTTATACTATTGTGCTGTGAACACCGATGATGTCATAGGATGTGTATGTATGATCATAGCTACAGGTTATCTTATGTGTTTTATTGCCGGAACTACTATTGTGGTGCCTTTGGTGTTGAATTACATTTGCCTGCCGTGGATTACCTCTTGACCTTCCCTTTACATTTCTGCATGTTGCACCTACCATTTTCTGGCGTGCATCCTGCAGCCTACTTTCATTTGTACTTTCCTGGACCTGGCGTATCTTGTGTTATGTGTGCTACTGCCAATCTGCTGTTGGTTTGCTTTGCTCTGCTGTGTCAGGTCTCCTATCTTTGCAATCCAATACCTCCCGTCCTTTCTTTGCATTCCAATGCCTCCCCTATCCTGTTTTGCAGGTTTCTGCAAGCAGACTTGTCAGCTGCCGTCGATTGGCCTTCGTGGGTTGATTGGTGTTGATTGCTCATTAGTACTCCAATTACCCTACTTCTGCATTTCCTTCTTTTCTTCCCCTGACCTTCCTGTTTCTACTATTGTTTGTGGCGTGTGCGTCCGATTACTGGGTTTCGGGCACGTTTTCATCCTCGTACACATGTGCTTTTGGGCACCATGTGTGCTCTCAGCTAAACGATTCCTCCCCACCCCTGCCCTGCAGCTTTGCTTAGCAACGGACAGGCCAGATTTGCAATGCTCCAATGTGCTTACTGCTACGGTGGCACACCCCTCTGCTGATGTCATGTATCTCCTCTGAGCCACTCCTCGGTGTTATACCACTGCGCCGTATGGTACAACCTTCATCTGGTGGGACATTTGCGATTCAGTATTATCTGCCTCATTTGCATGGCATTGACTACTAATTCATAGTTACCGCGCCGAACACTATCGCAGGCCCTTAGCAACCCTTGCACCTTGGTTGTGGTGTTCCATGCCTATCATTGTGTATTATGCTGTAAACCTGATTTCTATTACGTTGCGATTTTATGACATTTTTATATTTTTTCTTTATGTTACAGCTTCCACACACATGCCCTGCGGTTGTGCTGTGCGTTACTGTGGACATGACATTAAATGTTGTTATTTACGTGTTGTGCATCTTTTCTTATGTCATTGGCTGTGTATTTCGCCATTGGCATATGTTCACGTTGTGATACCTGGGTCTGGCCCTCTTCCATAGCTCCGATGTTATGTTTGGGAAAATGTAAACTGTGTTTTTTGGTTTACATTTCCGTGGGCTTACGCTACGCCTACACCACTTCATGAATCGCTATATGCCTTCATTTGCATGGTGCAACATTACACATGGGGTGATTTGCATACCTACGCCGGGGGCTGCGCAGATCTGGCATACGCCAGTAGTGCACGTGGAATTAGATCGTACCTGAATCGCTCGGCGGCCATATTTGGCATTATAACACCTACGCTATGTGTGCGCCTGGCGCAAGCTTCATGAATCCCGGGATATAACTTAATCAGGGTTGGTACATGGGCATAGCCAATTGACTTTGAGATATTGTTTGAGGTTTTTTTTTGAAGAGACTTTTGGAGGATTGCAGGGTTATATAGTTTGGCAACGAATTCCAGGTTTTGCCAATGAAGTTGGCAAACAGAGATTCACCAGCAGAGTTATTAGCTTTGTGGGTTTGGACCAGTAGTTTATCGGCTGACCGTAGGGATCTTAGGTTGCTATATGGCTTAATAATATTTTTAAATAAGGGGGTATCCTCAGGGTGGTACAAACTTTGTGTGCTATTAAAAGTTAATTGAATTGAATTAAGCTGGGCAGTTCTAGCCACTCTAGTTGTTTAAGGTTCTGGCAGTGGTGGAGCCAGTGGTGAATCTGGCAATATGACTGTAGCTATGGGACAGCTTACCTAGTTCAGATTTGTTGAGGTTTGAGAGTACAGGTGAGGCATATAAAAGAGTAGAGAGTAGGTGTGATTGTGATTGAGCGATTGCAGTCCTAGCCAGTGGGGTTAAAAATGTCTTGTTTCTATATAGTGATGCAAGCTTCTTATTGATGGTCTGTATGGTTTTGTTGACCTGCAGGTCAAATTTGAGATTATTGTCTATGATAACCCCTAGCAGTTTGGTGTGATTATCTGGGGAAATAGTGGTACCATTGTTAGATGTGACAGAGAATGAAAGTGTGGTGGATCTACTAGTGGGAGAGAAGAGTAGAAGTTTAGTTTTATTGGGGTTCAGAAGTAGGCATTGGTTGGTGAGCCAGTTCTCGATAGTGTTAAATGTATTTTGGGTTAAGATTTGCAAGTCGGATGGGGAGGTGGCTGAGCAGATGAGAGTGGAATCGTCTGCGTATTGAATGCAGGTGGCTTTAGGGATAGCAGTGTGGAGGTTGTTGATAAAAACAGAGAAAATTAGTGGACCTAGTATGGATCCTTGAGGGACACCAAGTGTGAGATGTAACTAGCTGGAGAGTTTGCCTTGCTGTCTACCAGTCAGGTAGGACTGGAACCACTGGATAGCAGGCTTGTTGAGGGAAATAGATTTTAGTGAAATAATAAGAAGTTCATGGTTGACCATGTCAAAAGCTTTTGATAGGTCAGGAAAGAGGGCAGAGGTTAGCCTATTGTCATTCCTGTTTTGGTTTATGGCAGTAGTAAAGGAAAGGAGGGCAGAAGTGGTGCTGTGATATGGCCTGAAACCATGCTGGGAGTCAGATAGTAAGTTATTCTGTGAAAGGTATTGCATTAGTTGCTTCTGTACACATTTCTCCATTATTTTGGCTAGTGGGGAAAGAATGGCAATGGGTCTATAGTTGGATATGTTTGAGGAGCTACCACCTTTATGGAGTGGAATGACATGAGATATTTTCCAGAGGGAGGGAGATAGCATTTTCGGATAAGGTTATGTTGATGAGGATAGATATGGGATATGCAATGGCATCTGCAGCTATTTGTAGGTACTCTGTAGGGTGGAGGTCAGCAGCAAGGGTGGTAGGTTTTAGTTTTTTTAGAAGTGTTTTGATAAAACTAGTGGATATTGGTTGGAAGCTAAATTCCGGGTGATTATTAGGTAGATTAGGCATGTGGTTTAAGTTAGAGGGGGTTAGTTGATTTGCTAGGGATTGGATTGTTCTTCTATTATTGCGCAGTTCAGCTGTGGTTCCCTTTGGGAGAGTACCTTATGTGCTTGTTCTTTACCTATCACAAAACCTTTCCAATTGTCTTTGTGTATAATGAGCCCTCTACATATTATGAAACTAACCAGAGCCCTTACTACTGTCCTGTGCTGTTGCTATACCTCTTTTTTTGGGATGGTTCGTCAATTAACTTCCACTACATTAAGTCTCACCTCATAGGGCCCATACACTACTGCTAGTGCCTTGGTGTTTCCTTGTTCGATGAAAGCAGAACCGTCAGCTTGGGCATATACATCCATTTGTCCCTGAATTATACAAAGTTCAGTTGCTTTTGCCCATCTAGCCTAAATCCCTGGTTAGAAATAAGTTCCAATCCACTCATGTTTGCAATATTGCAGTTACTTCTTTCCACATGGCAAAAAAAAAAAGAAAGTTGCGCCTCTTAGTACATATCAGCATGTCACAATACCTTGGGAATTGTAGTCCTATTACTAGTTTGTTTGTTTGTGTCTTTCAGCTTTTCCCGGTTAGGGGTCGCCACAGTGGAACTCTGATCCGCTAATGATTGGCAGTAGATTTTTACGTACTGGCTTGTCGGGCCTAAAGCACAACCTACAACGAAGGAACACCCATTCACACATGTCGCCACACAGAAGACACTCTAACTGAGAATCGAACGGGCAACGTCTAACTGTAAGGCGACAACGCTACCGCAGTACCACCACCGCAGTACTGTAGTCCTATTACTAGTGCTCATGGAAAAAAAACATCATGTTTATGGTTTAAAGGGTGGTATGATTCTAGGCTTGTTGACTTGGGGCAGAACTCATATGTCTCCATCTCCCAGTCTTGCAGCCAGCCCCAATTTCCGAGTCCAACAGGCAGTCTCCCAGTCCTGCAGCCAGCCCCATTTACCGAGTCCAACAGGCAGTCAGGCAGGCACTCACTCATGAAGCTGACATCATGTCACAACTTAAAATTGAAATAAAAATAACAAAAAAATGTGAACTGAAGGGACCCCTCAGAAATATTTTGCCCTACAAACCTGTAAATACCAAGGAATTTGGTATGGTTGAGAGGTATGTGTGGAGGGTGTGAAGTTCACTCCTTAAAATATGGTATGCACCTAGTTCACTAATAAAAACTGAGCTGTAAAATATGTATTATAAAATAATAAAATAAAAAATAGTAGGTAGTCCACATTTGAGTTAAAAATTGAATATCCTTTATTGAAAGACACAAACAAGCGATCCTAGTTGAGTATAATGAAAAGCATTAATGACATTCATTATTTATGTATAATCAGGTTATTTGGAGCAAAGGAGTGGTTACAGAGACTGTGTTAAGAGCAATAAAAGCAATAAACTATTTCTTTTACCCAAGTCCCCTTCCCCCTTAACACTAGAGTGTAAACTGAGACTGCTACTCTAACTCTTTTAGAAGACTTGAGCTTAATTATTATTGCTCCATAAAAAGCATACTAGAACTCAGAAAACTGCCCCACTGTTTAAAAGACTATTAAAAGTCTGATATGGGACTGATTAATTATGGCATTATATGCTAATAATATACATGCTAATATTGTTATAAACAAATCAGACATTGCAAATATTTTACAATGAAAATAATTGACATTGGTGCTGTTTTCTGATACTTTCACCCATTCAAACGAAGTGCTTTCTTAGTTAGATGCCACACTTGAACAGATCCCCAGGGCCTTGATTATTATGAACCTATGAATCTATGAACATTTTTCACAGTATTTCTACCTTAGCAATTAAAGCTATGGTTTTCAGCCTACTTAGGTGTTCACTTGTAGATTTATACAAATGTTCATTAATATTATATGTTTTCTACACACAAACCTGCTGAAGTTTTTATTTGGTACGAAAGTGATCTTTGTTAAAAGTGTTTCAGTTTATAAGTTATTAATATTTATTCTGATACATGTCTAGTGGTAGATCTTTTTGTTAATTAATTAAGCATTTTGTTAGTGAGATGGTTTCTTAATTAATAACGTTTGGATTAGTAGCTTAGCCTTAATAAGCTGTTCTTATATTATATATTTTAATTTGTCTCT
>NC_056726.1:25978061-26036439 GCF_019279795.1 Protopterus annectens
TTAATAAAAATATGTAATAATGAGCAAAATGATTAAAAATATAAAACAGTAATTTCCAATAAACAAACAGAGCTCAATCACCAGGAAAATTAAATCAGTACTGAAGGGTAGAAATCCAACTTTACAAAAAACTAACTGATTAGTTATAATTTCCTATCTGACTAAAGGAAACTGTCCCTGGTCTACACTAAATTATTACTACAGAGCAAAGGCAGGCTTACAGTTCTTGGTGAGCCATTTTGGGTATCCACTGCACACTACAACTGTGAACAAATGCAACTGGCAACTGGCAACTGTAACTGGCTGTTAACTGCAACAACAACTGACTTTAACTGTCTTCAGCAGGCTCTTTTATAGACTAGCATAACTGTCACAACTGTTCCAGTTCTAATTTTCATTTCAGATTTTGAAAATCAACCGACAGATGTTTACTAAATTTCCTTCCTGTCTTTTAGCCTCTGACAGTAACACATAGCAACTGTCAACATTCTAATGATATCACCTGCAGATCAGCTGATTCTGAGACAGTCTGTATTTAGAATCTTCTTCACAAATACAAGCAGTTAAAAATGCAAAGGAACACTGTTCAAGTCTTTAAAACATTCTGTACAAACAGAATATAAATCAACATGTAAGAATTTATTTACATTATCCTAGCTAGTCATGCTGGCATATAATACACAGGTTAATCTGAAATTATATACAAAAACTTCAGCCAGACATGCTAGCACAGATGACATTGTCTAATTTCTTCACAATGATAATAACTGTTTTTCTAGCAAAATCAAGTATCTTCTTTCACTGAAGTACAGCAATCTTGAAGTTAGTACATATAGTAAGATAGAATGTATGGGAGGAGCATACCTCTCACTGTCTAGATTTTCACTGAATGTCCATATTTTTTGCCTCATATGTTTAGTCTGTTCCTCATAAAATTTGTTGTTTTCTGGACAAATCATTGAGGATTGAAATTACAAAATAATGCTATACTACATTTGAGTTTCAGTCTTTATATCCTCCAGAAAATTTCATGCTAATACAACTCCCATTATTTTAGAAACAAGAGCAATATTTAAAATCTGTCCTATTTTTGAGCTGTTGCCCCTCCCCCCCCATTATTTTAGGCTTTGCTCAGATTTCATGCTCTAAGAGGTTGAGGCATTGGGGGGAGAGACTCCTGAAGAAATAGTAAGAATGACATCAGATTAGCAAACTATAAATTGCTTTTGCATAGCAGCTGGGCTCCTCTGTTTCTCTTCAATGCAGGCATCTAAGACACCACATCACAATGCGCTAAATATATTATCTCCAAGATGAATATTTGGTTACGCTAGAGAAAATATGTATTCCATTTATCTCTGATATACTGTGATGTTTCTTATTTGATAATGGTGTTTGTACAGTCCAAAGCTTATAATAATTTCCAAAAACTAGAAAGCCATGTGAGACCACCATTGAAGAAATGTTTCAATGAGATGGTATGTTGCTGAGTACCTGGCCTAGAGCAGCATTTACTCTAAGACCACCCCTGAGATAAGTGTAGCTTAAAATGTAGCAGTAAACCAGTAATATTATATACATTAAACTCAAACTATTAGCTTAAAATAAAGGAAGCATGCTACTCTTAATTGTCCTAAATGGATACCATAATGACTACAGAAATCCTACAGTAGTTTTACACAGCAACTCTTGTATATTTGTCCCTGAATACAATGCATTTCTGGTAGCACAACAACATACTCACAGTTATTACACACTCTGTATGGTAAGCAGATATTCTCCAGCAGGTACAGAAAAACAATAATAATCTAAACACTCCAAGGATAACAGCACAAAACTGTTGGGTTCCCATTGTATGTTGGAGGACCATAAGTGTAATCCTTGAAACAATGAGTGTTGATTACAGAGAATATAGGCTAACAGTGAAGTTCATGTATTTCACAGTATTCACTCTTTCCTAGGAAGAACATCAGAGTTAGCATATCTTTGCAGGAGTATGAAGAGTGCAGTGTCCCCAGCATTAGGTGTATGAGGGGGCTTTCCTCCTGCAAAAATACTTTTTAAGTTTAATAATGAGTTTCATAGTACATAGATTTTCTTTAAATTTCAAGAATTACATCAAAGAGTTTTAAAAGTCAAAATGGGCATCATAATTAGTTGCATCAACAGAATGAAAAAAATGCAAGTAAAGTTCTACAGACTAAATTTAAAAACTGTGAATTAAAAGGCATCAGACTTTCAACAATTACATTTATTAACAATCCTAACAAGGAAAAAATTTCATTTTAAAAGACTCCTTCAAAGCTATAGCTGGAAAAAAAACATTATTTAATATTGCACCAGTCTGTTGGGAGATGCTACCACTGGATCTGACAAAGGAGCAACATCTTTTAATCTTCCCAAAAAACACAATTACTTAATTAATTAGGGGAGCACCTCTTTGCTGAAAATAAATATAAATGTGAAAGAGATTCTGGTTGATGGTATTTCAAATTAAACATTTACTGCAATATTTTTATAACTACACATTATTAAATGTGTCTTATTTTCCAACTAGTCAAGGTATGTGGAATAGAAAGCACACATTTATTTATTATTTATTTTACATTTGTTTAACAGAAAAGTCCAACTACAGTTCCTTTTTCAGCAGAGGACTGGAGAGAAAATCTCTACATTTACAACAGGACAGTTGTACAAAATATCAAAACATTACAACAGAGAAGTAACACATAGAGCCAGTGTAATACATACATTCTTAATACATCAATTTTACATATATAGATTAAGGTTTCTACACATTTCTAATAGTATATGATACCAATATGTCTATCTACCAAATATCTTATGTATGTGCAAAACTATGGAGAGATAACACAGGTAAATAATACTATATTATCAGGGAGAGATAAAAATAAAGAGAAAATAGACTAGTTACTACTTGAAAAAAAATGCTGGAAGTTTGGGGGCAGAGATGGAGTCAGAATAATTATTGTGAAGGAAAGCATGGTGTGGAGAAGATAAGAAAAGGAAAGAGAGGGCAGAGGAGTTGGAGAGGGAGAGGGGATGGTTGCAAGTAGGCACTCATACCTTATCCAGAGTTGGTGCATAAGCATAGTTTTTGTATTCAATAAATGTGATTTGAATCTCTTAAACTGCAGAGCATTTGTAGTTGTCCATATATCTGTCAGCAATGAGTTCCAGATTTTGGCTATGCATGCAAAATAGCAGGAATCTCTAGCAGCATTGTTGGATTTGGTAACTTTTAAGGATTTATATTTTGAGAGGAAAGACCAGCTACTAGTATAAGGGAGAAGAAAGTTTTGCAGAGCAGTTTTTTTCAGGTTGATTTAGAAGTATATGGACGAACATAAGTTGGTTATAAGTTAAGAGTTGAGACAGTTCTAGCCAGTTAAGGTGTTAAGTGCAAAGCAGACATCTAATTGTGCTAGGTCTGACTGTTTTGGGTTTGTCAGAATGGGTGAGGCATATGAATGTGGAGATCAGGTGTGTTCTTGCAATGGTTACCTTTGTGCTGTTGGTTAAGTATTGTCTATTTCTGTAAAGAGTACCAAGACTTTTATTTATTTTCTTGACTGTCTGGGCTTTGTGTGGGTCAAATTTCATAGTGTTGCCAATAACAACACCCAGAAGTTTAGCTTGGGAAACAAGAGAGATGGTGGTATTGTTTGTAGATGTGATCTTAAATGGACAGAGGCGATCTATAGCTCTAGTGGTTTGGAATATCATGAATTTTGTCTTGTTGGGGTTTAGAATAAGTTGAGCTTCAGAAAGTCACATTTCAACTGCAGAGAAGGACTGCTGCATTTGTTGTTGTAATGGCTGGAGTGATGATGCAGTGCATATTAATGTAGAACCATCTGCATATTGGACTAGGGAGGCATGCATGGTAGCAGTGTGTAAATTGTTAGTGAAAAGTGGAAAAGGAGGGGACCTAGAATGGAACCCTGTGGTACACCTAGAGTAATGGGAAGTAGAGGAGATGTACTCTGTTGCCATTTTACAGCTTGCTGGCACCCTGTTAAGTAGTTCTTCAACCATACCTGTCAACCTGTTAGCACAAGAAATCTGGAGAAAGCCAAAAATAATGGGGGGACAAAGGCCATAACATAGGGACAGATTTTAAATATTGCTCTTAAAAAGTATACATTTGCTAGAATAAAAGGTGTCATGTTCTCATGCATTTTCTGAAGGAAATGAAGTCTGAAACTCAAATGCATGTCAATATTTAGTGACTTCACCCCTAAATGATTTGGCAGAAAACCTCACATTTTATGTGGAACAGACCAAAAAAAAATTTGCAAACATCTGGACAGTTGAGAGGTATGCTTTGAATCAAGTAACTGTGGCTTGACATTATTTTTAGTTCTAAGAGTACTAGTATATGTTTGTTATGAGAGGTGGTACTGAGTGCTTTTGATAAATACAGAAAGATGGAGGATACTATTTTACCATTGTTCCATTGTTGATTACTGATGTTTGTGAAACTCATTAGGGCAGAACTAATGTTGTGGTAGGTTGAAATCCATGTAGGGTTTTGGATAACAGGTTGTTATCAAGGAGATACTACATAATTTGTGAGTGGATGCATCTTTCTAGAACTTTTAACTGGGGTGACAATATAGCTATTGGTCTGTAATTGACGGTTCTAATGATTTTCCCCCTTTGTGTACCGGAATGATGTGTACAATTTTCCAGATTTCTGGCACCTTTTGTTCAGAGATGAATCAGTTTATTAAGATGGATTCTGGGTAGGAGATGGCATTCACAGCCAGACTGAGATATATAACTGGTAGGTTATCAACTGCTAGGGTTGTTATTAAAGAATGCTTTTTTTCCAGCTGTAGCTAGATTGTATCAAAATGATACCAAAGCAGGAATGATAAGAAATACCACAGTGCAAGGAGTCTTAAAACTCTTTTTTGGACAGATTATACATAACTAGGCTTCATGAACAATCATGCGGGTTTCCCACAAAGCCTACACGAGGTTTGTGTGTTGAGCAGCAGTGGTAATCACATAATGCTAACATTAACACAAGCACATTTCTGTGGCCAGCAACAGTGTTGCAGCACAAGCATACACAGTAAACAAACAGGCTTGTCTAAGGGAAAGCTTGTTAAGTGTACTCATGCAGACAGCACAAAGTGTTACATAAGGCAAATAATGCATGCTGTACGCAGTCAGGGAAAGTGTTCTGAGTGTACTGCATGTATAAATGAAACATATGAATACAGAAATAAGTAAGAGGGGATGTGAAAGGTGCTTACGTCTCAAAGACAATTGCATAATAATAACATTTCACAATACTTATGTCAGAATACATAATGGTCATCACTATTTCTGAGCAAATGTAGGTAAATAAAAGCAGGCAGAATATTACAAGATCTTACAGTTAAAATCACACTATAACAGAGGGGAATTACATAGCATATGAATGCCATTGATATGCTAAGTTGTGATGACAATTTTCAATGACAGTACATACACAATAGGATATATGCATAGTATGCATTAAGTTCTTATAATATGTAGGAAAATAGGAATGTCTCAGAAACCACATTCACCTTTTGCAAGACTTGAATCTATACCATCAATATTAACTGTATAACTCCACAGAAAGAGGCCTAACACATGTATGATGAGAATCACCCTGGAACGGAATTATCTATCTCAGTATTATAATAGTTATCCATTTCATATGTAGGTGTGTGCGGTGCTACAAATGTGTTAGCAGAGTGTAGCATAGGGAATACCCTTGCATAAAGCTCCCTTGCCTGGCACAGTTATTGTCCTGACAGATAACAACAGATGCAAGCCCCACACCATGATGCAATGTACTCCCCAGAACTATGTATTGCTGGCATCTGCCACAGGAGGTAGCAATGCATATCGTGCCAAACAAATGAATTAAGAAAGGATCCCTGAGAAATAAGGTTTGGTAACAACCCAACTAGTCCAAGGACATCTTTAGGTGGGTTTAGGTAGAAATAGTAATGGGAATTAAGAGGGTAGGGGAATAAAGTTGGGGTATGAAAGGGTTAAATGAGAATGTAGAATGATAGGGTGGAAATGAGGTAAGTGCGGGGAGGGGCTTTTTGGGTTTTATGCAGGGGTAACTGGGTAGGGAATCATGTTTTGGCATGAACTTGCTACCCGGCCTCCCTCCCTGTTTTTTAGAACACTGGTGATTGTGTTATTTTATAAGTTTGGGTAGGTGGAGAAGAGGGGCAAGCTTGATCCTCTTGTGTTCCCCATCTTGTGTGGGATATTCATTTCAATGAATTGAGAAATGAAAATGAGCAGCTGGACACTGATAAGTAAAAGTAAGTGAACGGAGGTAAGGACTCTGCTTAGTTGGTTGGATGTTTAATTTAATAAGTGGGAAATGAAAGCGAGCGATGGGATGCTATATGATAAGTAAAAAATGCGAGTGGGGGTAAGGACACTGCTTATTCGGTTAGGGTGAGCGAGGTCGTGCTGCCCTAGTCAACAGTAATGTGGATGTTTATGCTGTAGTTAATAAGGTAAAATATTGGTCAAGAAAGTTATGTTTATGGAAGTTTAATAAAGGTCGTCAAATTTCATTTGGTGTAATGTGTTTATTGAAGGGGACCAGGACAACAAATGTCATATCAGCATGTCAGACTGATGACAATTATATGAGTATGCTCATGTGCACACAGTTGTGATCATTCCAGTATCAATGCTCTGTGGTCAAAGTTGGCTTCTCTGTATGTCTGTACACATACCAACCAAGAACTTGAGTACACTCATGTACACCACACTACTCACTGTATGTGCCAAAGTAGCATTGACACCATTACACTGGCAAAACAAATGTGTAATTTCAGGAACTCCAAAGTTACATTCAGATGTGTTTGTGTAACATATCAATGGATAACACATTCACAGAAAATGAATCCTGATGCTGTAATTGAACATCAAGCTGTACAACCTCTCCAAATAACAAGCTATTAATTGCATTCAACACAGAGTAAATGTTATCACCTATGAGAAATCATTCAGTCAGCTGTAATTTATCTGCCCATAAATTATATTTGTTAAAGGTTGATAGGGGAGGTCTCTGCCACTCTCTACATACAAATATAATTGGGAGGGAATGTCTTTCTTGCAGAACAGCTAAGGACATAAATTCTTACAGACACTCAATACTTCTTCTGAACACTTGACTTAGCATTGAGAAAATCAGCACCATATTGGGATCAATGAATATGCCATGGTATAAAGTGCATCACCGATTGTCATATGTGTGGTTATGTGAAAGCATTAGATCATGCGTATGAATCAAGAAATATATCTTCCTGTAATTATTGAGAAAGAATCTTGCTGTATGTCAGACAACATTGCCTGATGCTAGGTGTACACAAATATACCTATAACTTCCTGCTGTTGTCACTGTGATGGTAGAACAACAATTATATCCAATCTGGATATAATCCCATTCTGGAGCACATGCCTTACTTAGGCAACAGTATACATTATATCATCTTATGTCCTCAGTCCTGAGGAGGTGTTTCACTACTAGTGTGATGTAATGTCAATCTACTCAAATGACAGCATCAGTCTTCCATACAGCCTTTCCAAAGGAAATGTAGAACAAACTCATAACAGAAAACAATATCTACACCTGAACATGGCACATGTTGGTGACAATGTTATTAACAACATGTACACTGCCTATAAGCAGTGACACTGGTATTTGAAATATATAGCTGACATCACATCACAACATCACAAGCTAATGCAGGTTTGCTAAAACACAAAGACAACTACGGATTTGTTTAATAACTGCATCATTGCACATTCCAGTTAATTACATCTCCACTGTGTACCACCTTCATGTTTCCATGACACAATGTATAGATATACCTCATAAATGTATTTGCAGTCTATTCTGCACAGAAAAAAAGAAGAAACACAACCACAAATGATAGTCACTCCTGTATTTGAGCTCCATATGTATGTACTTTAAACACCCTACATACTAGTGTATTATATGCATATGCCACAGGAGAAGTCTGAATGCATATGAGCCCTACTGCATCTTTGAAAGGATGGCATCATCTGTGACATAGAAAGGAGATATGTGCACAAAAAAGAATTCTACGGCTATGTGGAATTCTAAATGTAGTCAGTACTAAGAGGTTTAGCACACTCTGGCATCCATTTACACTCATTCACACACACACACACACACACACACACACACACACACACACACACACACACACACACACACACACGCAAACACACACATGCGCACACACTCACACACACACACACACACACATATACATACACACACACACACCTAGACTGCCATTAGATTAGTACCCCCTGTCTAGTTAGCTATGAAATCTAGAGACCACAGTACTTAATACAAGTGCCACTGCAGAAGCCTGACTTATACACTGTGAGGGTGCACTTTATACAGGATAACATCAGTGTGGTTTAAAGAGAAGATGATATTGTGAGAAGGGTCTGTAAATGATGCAGACTCACTCCAATATTTAAAATTAACTACAGGGTACTACTGCATCGTAGACAGCAGTAGTTCAGATCATATCTGTATATTGTCATAGATACACTCATAAACACAAGTTGACTGCTGTGTGATTAGAGCCCCCACCAATCTAGCTACAAACTCTAGAGGACACAGTACATAACACAAGCACCACTGCAGAAATCTGACTGTACAGTCTGACTATGCAGTCTAGATAGGCTTATCATCTCATTCTGTGTCAGAAACAATATTTTAATGTTGAAGGTTTTGTAAAAATCTGTATTTCTTGATATGACACAGTCAGGTCAATGTTATAATCAATGATACATACATACTGTTGTCTTATGTCAGCTATGCTGTCATTAATGTATACTGCAGAAGTAATTGTCACATGTAACCTACATGGTTTAGTGTATATGACACACACACCCTTGTGAAAGGCAGGATGGGCAATGAATCATTCATTGAGCATTAGATTATGATGATGGTTTATAAACAAAAATGAATGCTGTTGATATTAGCTATGGCATGTGCTCATGCATGGGCAATGTAGCCTGTAAATACCAAGCAAAACTTAATGTCGCAGTGCAGGAGGGATAAAACATGATGATTTCTATATGTCAAGGCTGTATGTGGTTGCATATCATTTGTAAGTGTTAGTGATGCAGTGCATAACCAACTGTCCAGAATGAAGTGGTCAATTAACCACACAGTTCACTGCATTTCACATCAGTATATTACATAATGTCCATATAATGAAGTAATATCATCCAAGAGAAATACTTATTTTTATTCAAAATCACTTCTGAAAGTACAATTGTGTGAAGGTTGGCAAAATGTTAGCATATGTGTGAGGATGGTTTGATGTGTTGAAATGGGACTGTGAAGTACCAGTGTTTAGTGATGTTCAGCAGTGCTCAGGAAGTTTTATTATACCTTTCCATGTTAATTTCAAAGCTCATTTCAAAAATGAAATGTTCTGCTTGCCTTCCCCATTTGTGTGATGGTACACTATGAGCAAACAAAATTCTGTCCTGAAGGAAGTAGTTAAACATTACATCTGGTTTGTCTTCCACAGCACAAACAGGCTTTGCTGGATGCATAGCTCTCAGCACGTTGGACAGTACTTAATGGAGAAAATCCAGCTGTTACCATAGCATTCTCTATGGCACAAGGTGTAAACTCTCTGTGCTCAATAGAAAAGCAGAATGGAAGCAAGGTTCAACTCCAGCATGCAGATGAAATTAAAAGCATGTAAGAATGTGATTATATTAACTTTTTTATTATGACTTTAAGAATACTGAGGAATGACTATTATACATATCTTTCTTGGTATAATGGTACATGTAATAGCTACATGTAATAGCTACTGAAATAATTTTTATGCCTACTACACATAGACATGCTTCAAAGGGAAATCACAAGTTAACTGGGTGTACAATGAAGTGTAAGGCAAACACACACCACATTATGCAATAACACCTAAGTGCAATTTATCATGACATACTACAGTTGCACATTATCAGATGTTGCACAAATGCTGAGCACTACAAATGAGATTATAGAAGGGGCTTAGAGAGATACATAGGCAACTCATTCACAGGAAGGACACTTATAAAAACAGACAATGTGGCTTTCACATAATGCTGTATACAAACTGTTGAAAAGATGAAAAATTATCATTATCTCTAGACACCACCAAGGAAATCCTACTTCACACATCTCAAAATCACATATTTTAAGGGACAGTGATACCCTATTTAGTGAATGGAAGATGTAGGTTTTATTCTTCAGCAAAGCAATGGCAGACAGAGAATGCCATAATGTGACATTTACATCCATCAGCCTAATGAATAGTAAACAGTACAAAGGGGTGAGAGAAAAAGGGTGAAGATAGAGACAGATATAGAGACACATATGAAAGGGTGGTGTTATGGGTAATTAATGTACATCTTAATGGTGTGCCCTCAGTATTAATCAGTCAAGGTTTTATATGAGTAAATGATGGCTGCGGTGGTGAAGAATCTGTATGATATGCAAAAACTGATGATGACATGAGTAAAAGGGTGGTTTAATAATTCTGCCTCATGGGCATGGATGTGTTAGCAAATACTTTTTTGCAACAGTATTCAAAATCTATTCAAGTAAGCTTGTTAATGAATAACAATTAAGATGAATGTCCTTAAACAGATTGTAGAAGGTATAACTTCACAGTAAGAAATAATGTGACATACATCTGGACTTGAACCTTGGATTCTATGGCCAAAAAGCAATCTTCAGACAAGTGATTTATGTCAACACTCCACAGAGGAGGTTGTACTTTGTTACATCTACTAATCAAAGAACTGCTTGAGTAACTGTTGCAAAGTATTGCCTTTACTCTACCTTTATTCTGCATTCCAGTAGTGCAGCATGTTTAAGCACCTTTGTGTGAGGATAACTAGACTACTGGAGTTGATGGCAACAACTGACAACATTTTGCCATAGCACATGAACAGCCATTCACAGTCATATGCCAGTGGTGCATGAAGCCAAACTTTGCACAAAGGTTGAGGATGAAAAGTGAAGGTTTTCTTATGGCCCATTTCTGGCCATGTGCATTGTGTGTGTAATTCTATTTTTTGATCAGATTAAATGTGAAAATGGGGTTGACAGGAAAGTGGTGAAATGGGTAGAGGGGTCAAACAGAGGGGAGGACACAGATGAAAGAACAGAGGAATTTGCAGGAAGGTAGTGGAAGAGAACCATGGTTATCCAATTCTTCACACCATAAATGTACAGATTCTACCACAAAAATGTGTATACATGAGCATATCATTCACTCATTAGAAATACCATGCATCAATGTCAAACATGTTTGTGCTAATGAGTATTTTAGATTTCAGTTTGTACCTTGGCCAGTGGACTCTCATGCACTGCCTTGATATGCTGCCAGTCAACAGTGTGCTCTGCCAAAAGCTGCACAAGTGAGGAACACAAAAAATAAAAAAATATATAATAGACAATTGTTTGTAGTAACACATATAGGGTAGTAAATATGAAATTGCAGGATTGTGACGTGTCCCAGGTCTTTGTGTGGTACAACCTAATCATATGCTCAGAAAATATGCATTACCTCTGTCAGACACCACACTATCTGGAACTGAACTCTTTTCATTGCAATGACAACTCAAACTCAGTTGTGTTTCTTATCCCTCTTTGCCACCAACATAGGACCTGAACATTTTTCTTTCTCATTTGCTCAAACATGTTTGAATCAATGTCATATTGACCAATACTTTACAGTAATAATTGTCCACACCATTTTAATGTCAGGTTGCCAACACTACCAGCTACTTTTTTTCTTTATTTTCTGACCACCGTCCCCTCCTCTCAGCTTAACTACAGAAATGCAATGCCATGGCCATTTATTTGCATCTTTGTTTCACTGTATAACATAGCAATTCTGCATTTCAGACAGATTTTTAAAGAAAGGTTGGACAGTGTTCTCTTATTACAAGTATGTCAGTGTTGTTAAGGTTGTTCTCATAGCTCTCAAGGTGCTTACACCTTTTTATTACAAGCCTTTTCTGCATGATACAAACACTTCAGAGTGAACTGTCACTTCAGTATTGTTTGCTGTTGCTGTTGTTATCAGTGCAATCAGAAATAGTTGCAAGCCATTAGCAGCTAACAATTGTTACTGCTCCTCACTGCAGTTCTAGGGTGTGTTCATGCAGTCATGTAGCTATCTACACCATGATTACATCCCCTACATCAAGCAATACTTTTGGTATTCAGGAATGCTAATGATTTCACACCTCATTTGTATATTCACAGTGCTCAGAGGGCTGAATCTATGCAATAGGAGGGTAATGGTGTGGAAGTGAAAGGAGGGGAGACTGATTGGATACAGACAGCGCATTGTTAATAGTTACCTGGAGGAGAAATCACTTTACTATTTCATAAGTTATGTTTGTCCTCTACACACACTGTTTATATGTTCATATTTGGAATATACTTCAATTTGTGTCTTTCGGCACAGTGGAACTCTGGTCCGCTAATGATTGGTAGTTGATTTTTACGTGCCGAGTTACCAGCCCTGATGCACAACCTTCAACGAAGGTACACCCATTCATGCATGTCTCCACGCAGAAGACACTCTAGTTGAGAATCAAACCAGACAGCGTCTTACTGTGAGGTGACAATGCTACCGCAGCACCACCACCACGGGTCCTTCCATATGCAATGGAAAAAAATTTGCAATGTTTGCAAGTTTTAAATTTCACAGCTGCTATACTGCACATATAGCAGTTCTTAGTGCACTCCTCCACCTTGTGACAATGATGACTGTTGCATGGGCTTTGCTCATTTGGGATTGACTTAGGGTTTCAGACATGTCTGATGCACAGAGTGGATAGGTACGAGAGTGACAATATGCAAGTAGTTTATCTATTTACATGTTTATTTGTGTACTACAGGTTCCACATTTACTTTGACACTACTGCAGTTTGGAGTTATTTGCTTTGGAACTGTCCCTGGTGCTATCTGTACACAGATGTTACTTGGTTAAGTAGAGTCTGTGGACATCGGCTGGCTTCAGTTTAAATATTTATATGTGCTGAGGTTATAATGTGTGTTTCTTTGCTGCAGAGTGTGTGCATGTGCTATCACTTGCCTGTTAGCTAGGACAAGTGTGTATTGTGCATGCCTACATCTGCTGGCTACCTCTGCACCTGGAAGTTCTCCCTCAGAATTCTTGTGTGTGTGTGTGTGCTGGAGTTGCTGCCCCTACCTGTGGTCCATGAATGCATAGTCATGGTCTTTGCTGTTCCTGTTTCAGCTGTTTCCTCAGGATAAGTTTAGTCAATGCAATATGTCATGCTATCATGTGCGCACCCAATAGCAGCATGGAAATAACTTGTTTATGGATCCATCCCGTTGTTTTTAACACAGCAAAATGCAACAGTTAGCATTGTACAGTAAATCAAGAAAGGATGTAAAAAAATCTAAAACCATGAAACACCTGGGTAACTCTTTCTGATAATCAGCTAAGACCTAATTTATACAAATGGTTGTGCTTCAGAAAAAGCTTACCACTTATGGTAACTACCTAATGTAAGCTGTTTAATTACAATGATGGTGAGAAAATGTAATTCAGATTCAGCTATGGTCACAATAAGAGAAATCTAATTATCAGCTCATTAGTACACCTCTGAATTGCACATTAGTCCATAATACTGCTGTCAGTCCTGTCCACATTACTGCTAACCCTTTCAGTCCATGCATTGGGCTGGCAAAGGTTCACAGACACACACACACACACACACACACACACACACACACACACACACACACACACACACACACACACACACAGAGAGAGAGCCTCCTCTACACTACCACCCCCCCCACACACACACACACACACACACACACAGACATACAAATACACAGCCACCCCGACACCACCACCAACACACACCCACACACATCCAAATTATTGATTCTAGAAACATCTCAGTCAATCGACAACCATTTCAGTGAGTGCTGACCAAGCAAATAAATTTGGGAAAACAACATTCACTAACAGTGGAGTTTTCTTTTTTTTTCTACTGTTGTGTGATTTTGGAGTAGGTATTTATAAGCTTGGGGGTTGTGGCTTTGCCCAGAAGGCTTTGCTTCCCCACAAAAATAACCTACCTACAAGGTTCATTAAAAGATGTTTTGGCCATTTGTTTATTGATTGTCACATGATCAAAGAGTTGTTGACCCTCACTTGCCTATCAAACCCACCTTGGTTCAACCATTCAGCCAGACATACACTTTCTCTCTCTCTCTCTCTCTCTCTCACACACACATGCACACACACACACACACACACACACACACACACACACACACACACACACACACACACACACACACACACACACACACACACACACATACGCACACGCACACACACACACACACACACACACACACACACACACACACACACACACACACACACACACACACACACACACACACACACACACACACACACACACACACACACACACACACACACACACACACATCCATGGTCATGCATACAGAACCCCAATGCTTTAATTAAACTTACCTGCATCTCTTGTACTTCCATAAGATTAAATGGGTGACCATTGTATTTTTATGGTAGTCACTTTTTCCTCCACCAGTGAAATTTTATACAGTGGAATGATTCAGCCGAGCAAGTCCATATCAGGTGCCACTGACATATTTGTGGGATAGCACATGGCTAGCTAGCATTATCTGCTCCCCCAGACTGTCAAAATGTCATGCAGCTCTGCAGGGGACCAGTCTAAGAACTGGAAAAGCTTACCACAATGGGGAAAACTGATGAGCTAAAGTCTCCCTATCATGGTAAACCTTTGTGAATCATAGCCAATGAATATTCTAAGGTGCTGTTATGATATAATAAAAGGTATCTTTTTTTTCATAAGCTGTAGAGATGAAAACATCTTGATCTCCTTATTTAAAGACACTGATAAGGTCATATATTATGTTTTGTGGGCAAGTTTGCATTTGTAATTTAAATTATTTGAAAGTTTAAAAAGAATACAAAAAAAACTTACATAAGACAGATATTAAGGATGTAACACTTATGTTATAATGAAAAGTGAAATGTCCTGAATTTACATTCAGTAAACCTCAGGGTACTTAGTGTGAAGTAATTTTGATTTATAAATGCCACAGATGAGCTTACTGGCCTCAACTAATGTTATCCAATTGTGTCACATATAAGGGATACAAGGAATAATAGCACTCTTGTTGATCTATCTATTACTAAGTCAAAATAATTGTAGGAGATTTAGGTAGAAGTGAGAAAGACTTGAAATTCCTTTCTCCTATTTGTTATACAATCAATGCCATTGTCTGCATTTAAGGTTCAGTTAGACTATTGGTTTGAGGATGGTGTGTATAACTGTTTTATACTGGTACAAATTCTGATATATTCTCTATGAGGCTTTGAGTTTGTTGTTTCTCCACAATGAACCTTGCACATTGAACATTCAGGTGTCCTTTATTGTCAAACTATTTCATTTGTATAACCAAATTGGATTTTTGAATACTGTGCATTGTATTAGTATGTGTATCACTATGTGTTTTTTCTGATATTTTCGATTCTTGCTCTCTGAGACAAGGTCGTGGCTGAAAAGGGCTTTTGGGCCAGCCCACTTACCCAGTTAACATATAAATAAATTAAAAATAAATAAAATAAAAGGCACTACCAATGACTTGATGTGCAGAGTAGCCACTAAAATAAGACATTTGCAGCTTGTCAGCCATATCTCCAAATAAAATGTATTTTTGCAGCAAAACACATTAACAGCAATTAAGGAAATCTATTAATCTCATTCTGAAGTCTGAACTCACATTTGGATGTTTAAACTGATTAAAAAATAGTAGCAAGTAGTTATCTAAATATACTTAAAACACACTCAAAAAAGAATACTAGTGAGATTACTAAACATTAAATGTAAAATTGTTCTGTTATGATATATCACAAACACTATTAAATGTCTTTAGCAGTTACTCCTGTTGGTATGAATGCTTGTCTTGCATTTGTTTAAGCGTGGTGACAGTGTCAAGATTGCTTCTATAGATGACTGATTGTACAGCTTTACTCCATCGCATATCGCCTACTCAGGGTGATCTCTGCCTAACATACAAAGCTATGTCAAACCCAGAGCTGTTGGACATGCTCCACTTAAAGAAATCCCAATCCCTCCGAACTACATGCTCTAGGAACCTAAACCTTGTCACCACAATAAACAGAACATGCTGGAGGGACAGATTCCTGTCCCAGAGACTTCCCATACTCGGGAACAGACTACCTATCTATGTCAAACAGATCTCCTCATTAGCACTCTTCAAGAAAAATCTTGATGATTGGATAGGAAATGGGAAATTCACCCCAGGGATCACTTCTGTGGCTTTGCTCGACAGGGGCACAGGAAAATAATTTTCTTGGGTGGCGAAAGCCAGGGTACATTTTTTGGCTAGGCTTATATAGGCCCTAGGGCCAATAGCCTAGTACCTACCTATGAACCTATGATGTTTGCCGTAACTGTGTAGGAAGGGTCACATAGCTCTATTTTAACAGTGTTTTTTAATGTGCACTTCACTACTGTGATAGGGAATTAGAGGGCCGGTGCATGATTATTTATTTGTTTGCTTATGTATTTAATAACCTTAATATCAAATTAACATAGTGGGGTGTATAAAGCTCCTGCTAAGTACAGCTTGTTCCCCTGTGAAAAGACTTCCTTCTTATAACTAGCATTGCGCATTTACTTGAGACTATTTTGACAATGACTATTGAGCACTGCTGTATCATGTCTGAGACTGTTAGGCAGACAGTGATGCTATCAGATGACCTGTTAGGTGTCATTGTACCTCAGATGCCTAAGAAAATTGGGCTACTTACATTAAGTAAAACATCCATGTGTACCCAAAAGAGTGGCAGGGAAACTCTGTTAAGGCTGTTGCAAATCAAATTAAAAAAAAAAAAATTAAAAATCCAAGCAGAACCCTACTATTTTGTTTCTTTCGGTTTTTCCCGGTTAGGGGTTGCCACAGCAGAACTCCGGTCTGCTAATGATTGGCAGTTGATTTTTACGTACCGACTTTGCCAGGCCTGATGCACAACCTTCAATGAAGGTATGCCCATTCACACATGTCTACACGCAGAAGATGCTCTAGCTGAGAATCGAACCGGACAGCATCTTACTGTGAGGTGACAATGCTACCGCAGCACCACCACCAAATGTCTTTAAAGAAATCCCCCACTGATGGACATTTTTCATTTGGCCCTTTCTTACTGAAGATCATATGTTCTTGTGTAAATTATTTTGTAGAATACTTTTCATGGCAAGATTGGTTTGTTATCATTCTTTTATAAACTGTGCCTAGTTTTTTTTTTTTTTTTGCATTTTTACTATTTTTCTTAAAATGTTGCAAAACTCACTTGGAAGGACAAATATTGATTTGGGTTGTAATTTTATAGCATCACTGTTTATACTTTTTGTACATAACCTGCAACTTATCCAAACATACTCCCAATAACAGATGCTCTATACCCTCTCCCAATGACACTTCCACATTTGCATAGCACTTCCTAAAGTCCACCCACAACTTACATCCACCCCCATAACTGTACTAGTACTACCTCACATATCTTTCTTCCCACTCACTCTTTCTACTCAATTTCTTTCTACAGCTACCTCATTCACAGCCACTTCTTTTCACCCTCCTTTCTGCTTACACTCGTGTTACTATCCTTCCTAGTACATATCATGTACTTTCTACAATCTAACCCACTAATGTACTTGCCAAGATTCCACAAACATAATATCATCAACATGGCATACTCCATACCTTTATTACATACAGTTCCCTTACTGCACTGTCCATGTCATTTATACCTTTAATACACAGAAGACTCTTTACTGAACTATCTCTGTCCTTGATACCTTTAATACACAGATGTTTCCTTAATGCACTGTCTCTGTCCTTCATACCTTTAATACACAGAGGTTTCCTTACTACACTATCCCTGTCCTTCATACCTTTAATACACAGAGGTTTCCTTACTGCACTATCTCTGTCCTTCATACCTTTAATACACAGAGGTTTCCTTACTGCACTATCCCTGTCCTTCATACCTTTAATACACAGAGGTTTCCTTACTGCACTATCTCTGTCCTTCATACCTTTAATACACAGAGGTTTCCTTACTGCATCACATCAGTTGCCCTGCTAGACAGGGGTCTAGGGAAGCAAATAGTGTGGGAAGAAATAAGCAGGGAATCGTTATGGCTAGGCTTGTATAGGCCCTAGGGCTGATAGCCTAGTACCAACCTATGAACCTATGAATCTATGCACTATCTCTGTCCTTCATACCTTTAATACACAGAGGTTTCCTTACTGCGCTATCCCTGTCCTTCATACCTTTAATACACAGAGGTTTCCTTACTGTACTATCCCTGTCCTTCATATCTTTAATATACAGAGGTTTCCTAACTGCACTATCTCTGTCCTTCATACTTTTAAAACACAGAGGTTTCCTTACTGCACTATCTCTGTCCTTCATACCTTTAATACACAGAGGTTTCCTTACTGTACTATCCCTGTCCTTCATATCTTTAATATACAGAGGTTTCCTTACTGCACTATCTCTGTCCTTCATACTTTTAAAACACAGAGGTTTCCTTACTGCAAAATCTCTGTCCTTCATACTTTTAATACACAGAGGTTTCCTTACTGCACTATCTGTGTCCTTCATACGTTTAATACACAGAGGTTTCCTTACTGCACTATCTCTGTCCTTCATACTTTAAATACACAGAGGTTTCCTTACTGCACTATCCCTGTCCTTCATAACTTTAATACACAGAGGTTTCCTTACTGCACTATCTCTGTCCTTCATACCTTTAATACACAGAGGTTTCCTTACTGCACTATCCTTGTCCTTTATACCTTTAATACACAGAGGTTTCCTTACTGCACTATCTCTGTCCTTCATACCTTTAATACACAGAGGTTTCCTTACTGCACTATCTCTGTCCTTCATACCTTTAATACACAGAGGTTTCCTTACTGCACTATCTCTGTCCTTCATACATTTAATACACAGAGGTTTCCTTACTGCACTATCCTTGTCCTTTATACCTTTAATACACAGAGGTTTCCTTACTGCACTATCTCTGTCCTTCATACCTTTAATACACAGAGGTTTCCTTACTGCACTATCTCTGTCCTTCATACCTTTAATACACAGAGGTTTCCTTACTGCACTATCCCTGTCCTTCATAACTTTAATACACAGAGGTTTCCTTACTGCACTATCTCTGTCCTTCATACTTTTAATACACAGAGGTTTCCTTACTGCACTATCTCTGTCCTTCATACTTTTAATACACAGAGGTTTCCTTACTGCAGTATCTCTGTCCTTTATACCTTTAATACACAGAGGTTTCCTTACTGCACTATCTGTGTCCTTCATACCTTTAATACACAGAGGTTTCCTTACTGAACTATCTTTGTCCTTCATACCTTTAATACACAGAGGTTTCCTTACTGCACTATCCCTGTCCTTCATAACTTTAATACACAGAGGTTTCCTTACTGCACTATCTCTGTCCTTCATACTTTTAATACACAGAGGTTTCCTTACTGCACTATCTCTGTCCTTCATATTTTTAATACACAGAGGTTTCCTTACTGCACTATCTCTGTCCTTCATACCTTTAATACACAGAGGTTTCCTTACTGCACTATCTCTGTCCTTCATACCTTTAATACACAGAGGTTTCCTTACTGCACTATCTCTGTCCTTCATACCTTTAATAGACAGAGGTTTCCTTACTGCACTATCTCTGTCCTTCATAACTTTAATACACAGAGGTTTCCTTACTGCACTATCTCTGTCCTTCATACCTTTAATACACAGAGGTTTCCTTACTGCACTATCTCTGTCCTTCATACCTTTAATACACAGAGGTTTCCTTACTGAACTATCTCTGTCCTTCATACTTTTAATACACAGAGGTTTCCTTACTGCACTATCTCTGTCCTTCATACCTTTAATACACAGAGGTTTCCTTACTGCACTATCTCTGTCTTTCATACTTTTAATACACAGAGGTTTCCTTACTGCACTATTCCTGTCCTTTATACCTTTAATACACAGAGGTTTCCTTACTGCACTATCTCTGTCCTTCATACCTTTAATACACAGAGGTTTCCTTACTGCACTATCTCTGTCCTTCATACCTTTAATACACAGAGGTTTCCTTACTGCACTATCTCTGTCCTTCATACCTTTAATACACAGAGGTTTCCTTCTGCACTATCTCTGTCTTTCATACTTTTAATACACACAGGTTTCCTTACTGCACTATTCCTGTCCTTTATACCTTTAATACACAGAGGTTTCCTTACTGGACTATCTTTGTCTTTCATACTTTTAATACACCGAGGTTTCCTTACTGCACTATCTCTGTCCTTCATACCTTTAATACACAGAGGTTTCCTTACTGAACTATCTCTGTCCTTCATACTTTTAATACACAGAGGTTTCCTTACTGCACTATCTCTGTCCTTCATACCTTTAATACACAGAGGTTTCCTTACTGCACTATCTCTGTCTTTCATACTTTTAATACACAGAGGTTTCCTTACTGCACTATTCCTGTCCTTTATACCTTTAATACACAGAGGTTTCCTTACTGCACTATCTCTGTCCTTCATACCTTTAAGACACAGAGGTTTCCTTACTGCACTATCCCTGTCCTTCATACGTTTAATACACAGAGGTTTCCTTACTGCACTATCTCTGTCCTTAATACCTTTAATATACAGAGGTTTCCTTACTGCACTATCTCTGTCCTTCATACTTTTAATACACAGAGGTTTCCTTACTGCACTATCCCTGTCCTTCATACCTTTAATACACAGAGGTTTCGTTACTGCACTACCTCTGTCCTTCATACCTTTAATACACAGAGGTTTCCTTACTGCACTATCTCTGTCCTTCATACCTTTAATACACAGAGGTTTCCTTACTGAACTATCTCTGTCCTTCATACTTTTAATACACAGAGGTTTCCTTACTGCACTATCTCCCTCCTTCATACCTTTAATACACAGAGGTTTCCTTACTGCACTATCTCTGTCTTTCATACTTTTAATACACAGAGGTTTCCTTACTGCACTATCTCTGTCCTTCATACCTTTAATACACAGAGGTTTCCTTACTGCACTATCTCTGTCCTTCATACCTTTAATACACACAGGTTTTCTTACTGCACTATATCTGTCCTTCATACCTTTAAGACACAGAGGTTTCCTTACTGCACTATCCCTGTCCTTCATACGTTTAATACACAGAGGTTTCCTTACTGCACTATCTCTGTCCTTAATACCTTTAATATACAGAGGTTTCCTTACTGCACTATCTCTGTCCTTCATACTTTTAATACACAGAGGTTTCCTTACTGCACTATCCCTGTCCTTCATACCTTTAATACACAGAGGTTTCGTTACTGCACTATCTCTGTCCTTCATACCTTTAATACACAGAGGTTTCCTTATTGCACTATCCCTGTCCTTCATACTTTTAATACACAGAGGTTTCCTTACTGCACTATTTCTGTCCTTTATACCTTTAATACACAGAGGTTTCCTTACTGCACTATTCCTGTCCTTTATACCTTATCTCCAACTTACCACCACACACAAAATACTTACTAAACCACTGAATTGCCCTGCCCTAAAATCCTTATTATCCCACTATAATCCAAGTAGATCCCTAAGATCAGAAAACCAATACTTCCTCCAAATTCAGATGCCTAAACTACCTGCTGGTCAACTACTATACTCCTGAGTAATAGCTAAAGCCTGGAAAAGCCTTCCCTCAGTCATTCACACAAATCAATATGCTGCCTCCTTCAAAATCACCCTATGGACCCATCTATACTCCAAATGGAACTGCAACTGCACTAAGCCTCCTCCGGCCATTACCTAAATTTTACTGCCTTCCTACCATTCCCCTTCTTCTCCTTGTACTCACATATTTCTTTCACTACTAATGACCTTCTCTCCCAACCTCCATCTCTATCATTCCCACCCTTCTAACCTCTGCTGGCACCACTAATAACTTCTTACTTGTTCCTTCCCATACTCTTCCATCCATTTCCTTTCATATACTATTACTGCTGCAACATCACTGCTATAGCCTCTTAATGACTTCCCCAGCTCTGTCAGTCATCTCATAAATGTTATGCATTTTTAAATTCACCCTTACTCCTATGTCAACTGTAGTTGAACTACATTGTGATTAGTTTTATTACATGTGTCTCAGGTGTGTCTCGGGTGAGTACTACAGTGGTGGTGCTGCGGTAGCAGTGTCACCTCACAGTAAGACATTGTCCTGTTCAATTCTCAGCTAGAGCGTCTTCTGTGTGGAGACATGCGTGAATGGGCGTACCTTCGTTGAAGGGTGTGCTTCAGGGCCAGCAATTTGGCATGTAAAAATCTACTGCCAATCATCAGAGGACCGGAGTTCCGCTGTGGCGACCCCTAAATGGGAAAATCTGAAAGACACAACAACATGTGTCTCGGGTGTGTGTATATAAGCATTTTATATTCACCCATACTACTGCTGCAACTATAGCTGTACCACATTGTAATTAGATATATATCAAGTGTTCGTATATATTCTAAATGCACTACTGTTTTAAGAAAATTTTCCTCCATCTGTGCTGTATATATTCAAAATGTGCACATTATGTTGTACTAAACATCTTATTTGTGATTGATGTGGAGCTTTTCTACCTGAGCCTTCACTGCAAATGGGATCTGTGTGGCCTAGTGGACTTTTCCATTAAACAAATGACAATTTTTTGTGCCTTTCGGCTTTTCCCGGTTAGGGGTCGCCACAGCAGAACTCCAGTCTGCTAATGATTGGCAGTTAATTTTTACATACCGGCTTGCCAGGTCTGATGCACAACTTTCAACAAAGATACGTCCATTCGCGCATGTCTCCACGCAGAAGACGCTCTAGCTGAGAATCGAACCGGACAGTGTCTTACTGTGAGGTGACAATGCTACTGCAGCACCACCATTAAACAAATGACAATAAATAAAATAAATAATACACAGAGTTTCCTTATGGCACTATCTCTGTCCTTTATACCTTTAATACACAGAGGCTTCCTTATTGAACTATCTCCGTCCTTTATTCCTTTATACCTTTAATACACAGATGTTTCCTTACGGCACTATCTGTGTCTTTTATACCATTAACACACAGCGTTCCTTTTCTCTGCTACTCATTTCCTTTCCTCCACTTACTATTCTCTCTGTCTCTCTTTTTCACTGAATAGCTCTTGGACACATCAAACAAAATCCATAGCACCTCCTACCTTGTCTTTTTTCCTTCTCTGAAGATACTAACCACCAAAATAATGCATCTAAGAAGCCTGTAAACTCCTTTTTTAACAAAAATACATGGTTTATACTCTGGATGTTCCTTTTTTACTCTCCCTCGTATACCACCAGATGGAAAAGAATCTACACTACAAATGACTTAGATTCATAAGTTCACCTTGTAACTAAGATATATGATGCAATATTTATTGTGACATGTTTTGCAAATATATGGATACTGCTGAAATAGTACTCAAAAATATGCACACTGTTAAAATGACAAACTCTGTAAATACCTGTATACTGTTTGTACACCATCATTTTGTGTGCAGTCTTGATAATCTTTGTAAAATGTTCTGAGGAGCTTTTCATACTTGGCCTCTGCTGAACAGGGGTTCATCTCAATCCAGTTGGACTTTCCCTGCAAACAAAGGCAAATAAATAATAAATAATAAATAACAAATGTATACTATATTCTCACTCTCCCCAGGAATAGGTAAATAAATCTACTTTATATTACAGTAATATAATGAAAGTTTGTATGTTGTCAGCCATTAATTTCCTTCTTGACCTAATTTTGATCTCCGTCTACCCACGGTTGTATTTTTGATGTTAGACATTTTGCAGTAATGTTTTTTTGCAAAGATGCTTGAATAGCAATCTGCAAACCATCTTTACCTTATGCTTTTAGGCACCAAGGCCACAAAATAGTTACTCTGGAACTTTTGTTAGACAATTTATTGCAATTCATAGCTTTTATTTTTTCTGCTTAAATTTGTAATAGGATTAAACCATCACTCCTCATTGATTGATCAAGAAATTTGCAAATGAAGGGTACACTTAAAGTGTGTCAGGAAACATGTCAACATATCAAGCAGCATTTGTTGACTTTGTTAAAGAGGAGGCTGTACACTTTCACTGTCTTAGGATCCACAACTGCTTTTATAGAAAAATGAATAGAATAGTAAGTCTAAAAATGAAATGATAATAATGCTGCATATCTGTGGTGTTTCCAAATATTGGAATTCCCTCTCTAGAAGACAGCCATATGTATGTTTATGAATCAGACTTAGTAAAAGACTGCAGACTGTTCAATGAATAGTGGCATGCGCACATACCTCTCAACCTCTTAGAGCAAAAAAATCTAGAAAAAGCCATAAAAAATGGGGGGACAAAGGCCCAAAAATAGGGACAGTTTTTAAATATTGCTGTTACAAGCTTAGAAAGTAGATAGAATATAGCAATAACCCACGCCTGGTTGTGGGTAATGCGGGATTTACCCACGGTTGGTGTGGTTTGGTCCCGAGGGGCCTCAAGAGTTTCTCACAAATCTAGTCATGTCAGCAGAAAATCTGAGTAACATCTGCTGTAGAACAATGCTAAAAGTTGTGTTTGATTACGTCAGCCTTAGAAGGCCATGTCTTGTAAAACAGTATAAGAATAAGCATGCTTCCTGTTAGTAGTTAGACAAATCCTTGTATTTGCATATTTTTGTTTCCTTGCAGCAAGTAATTAAATGTGCCTTAACTGAACCTAACGTGTATTGGTCTTTGAAGTTTTTTCCTTTGACAGATTGGTCCTTCGGACCGGAAACCCCCACTTCACCTCGGATCAGACAGGCCAGGTGGCTTGAAACCGTATGCTGAAGAAACCACATCGGTTCTTCTTAGTTGAAAAGCCCTCTGACTGAATTGTCGTACAAAAGAGGCCAGCCACATTCTGATCTGCGACTGAAGGACGGGTTTACTTGAACCAGGTCATCAATCACGAAGGCTTAGGTAAGGTGAATCTACCTTTTTTTTTTGTTTTAGATCAGGGACTAGATTTGTATTTATTTTGTTAAGACTTTGTTTATACAAGTCAGGGACAAAAAGATTACTGTCTTGTCATAGATCAGGGAAACAGAGCAGGTAGGCAGTCATTCTGAAGAGACTATAACAAAATCTGTGGTACCACGTTAAAAATAAGGAGTTATGTAACGATTAAAAGGGAAGGACAGAATGGGTAATAATTGCACAAAAAGATCCCAAAATTCACCGTTAACCGAAGACGCGAAATACATGCAGTCACAGCGTGCTGATAATATTAAATACTACTCAAAATGGGTTAATAAGTATGAATTTGATGGTAAATTAGAAAAATACTCGCTTGTCAAACTTGTCAAACAGCTTAAAACTGATTCTAAAGGTCAGGTAAAAAGCAACGTCAATTAGGAATTCCTCAGGCACACAGGTGGATTGAGGAAGTAAACCGAAGGGAACAAAAGAGTAATAATTCAAAAGCAATGTTTTTAGATAAGGAGGATAATAACTTAGTAATAGCATCAGCCCTTCTGCCTCCCTTACCAGAATATGAAGCAAGTGAACAAGTTAGTCCACCCCCGCGATATCCTGCTGTCACTATAAGTAGAGACACTACAAAAGCAAAACCGTTTAATAGAGATCCCACTGAGACCAGGTCTCGAACACGGGCAGGTAATTCAAAAGGGGACATTGAGTTATATCAAATGGGTAGGAATTCACGATCTATGAGTGAAGAAGAAATATGCCCACTTATAGAAGTGCCTAATCCTCAGGCAGGACAAGAAGGTCAGGACCCAACTATTCTAGTATATAGACCCTGGACTCCGGAAGACATCCGGAAAGCCACTGAGGGAATTCCCCATCCAAAAGTTAATTTTAGAAAGTTTTTAGAAGATTTGCAAGGAATGAGGCTAAGTTATAATTTAAACGGAGAAGAGGTAGAAAAAGTAGTCAGACAAATTGTGGGACCAGATTGGCACATGATTAGTGGCGACTGGAATCCCTGTAATGCTGCTCTCAGGCCCCTCCCACATAGCAGTGCAGAATTAGACAACAGAGTGAAAGGTCTTACAGACCGAATTTCTGAGAAATGGAAGACTAGGACTGACTGGACTTGCTTTAATCAATGCATCCAACAAGAAGGCAAGACTGTTGACAGATAGTATGCCAGACTGTCAGAATGTTTTAATAACCACTGTGCAATGCAGGTTCCTGAAGATCAGACACACAATTCCCCATATGAGCAGCAGTTAAAGAATGCATTTTTGAAAGGCAGTATTGCACCCATAAGCAGCTTTATTACAAAGCACATGGTAGATCATCGTACAAGCAGGTTACAGTCATTACTTGAATATGCTAGGCATGCCGAAAGACATTTTAATAGCAAAAAGAAAAAGAAAGCCCAAGTATTTTCTGTAGAAGATGGAGCAGAAGTTTATGTAGTACAGTCTGGGAAAAAGGGCAAGAGAAATGCCCAGGGAAACAAACAATCTGATCAGCGATCAGAGGACTTTGAAGGGCGAAAGAAAAGGGGTGAATGTTTTAAATGCGATAAAAAGGGACACTTGGCAAGGGATTGCAAGAAAAACAAGAAGGCAACCACGGAAGACAAGGAGGGTGAGGACTGACTATATGATAGTCAGGAATCACTAGAAGGGGATAGCAGAGAAAGGACAAATGAGAATGTTATAGAGGGAGTAGAGGATGTGACAGAAGAAATAGAGGAAGTGCAGGAAGTCACGGATAGTGAAGAAAATGAAATATTGGATTTGGCTTTATTGAGCTTAGAGCTCTATTTAGCAGACACGAAACCAGAAGTTACACTCCTGGTAGAAGGGAAGGAAGTCAGATTCTTGTGTGACTCAGGGGAATCACGGACCCTGATACATCCCTCCAAACTGCCAGAAAACTCAGAGTCACCTGATTACATACTAGTGAAAGCAGCTAATGGACAGCTGTATCGAGAGCCCCTCTCCCATAATATTGTGATAACTGATCCTGTTTCAGGATTGACCAAGAAAAGCAAAATTGTTGGTTCTGCAAAATGCCCAGTAAACCTCTTGGGCAGAGACCTTATGCAGCTATTTGGTATAGCAGTAGTTCCGACTATGCAGAGTATGGAAGCACAACTACAAATTGATACCATTGCAGTGCAAACGGAGGGTAAAATGTTTTATTGATACAGCCAGGACTTGGTTATGACTGGTCCAGGGGCAGTGACCGAAGAATTGATGAACATAGCCATCAGCAAGTTCCCCTCCCTTGACATGGATAAACAACATTTGTTGCACTGTACTCTGTATTATTGTAACACACCAGGACCTGATAAGGAATATCAAACCAAACACATAATCACACAAAAACATACTCGGAGGCTCTAAATAAAGATCTGCCTAAGCAGCAGAGACCTCCAAAGCAGACACCCAAGCAACCGCTACCCCAAAACAAAACACGTGCAACACATATCTCACAAAACCAGTGTGCCGAACAGTCACAGCCCTTAAGACTAAACAACACACCTGATACACTTGTAATAGGTGACTCTATCATCAGGCACACTGACGTCCCGCTCACCAGGCTGAACAAGGAGAGGGTCACGGTGAACAGCCTGTCAGGCGCTAGGATCTGCCACATAACACAAGCACTCAGGTCACTCCAAGGCAAGTACAAATATGACTCAGTCATTGTCCATGCTGGTGTGAATGACCTGAGATGTACCTCCCTGGACTACATGAAAAGAGACATAGAGGAGCTCTCTGAGGATGTAGCCCAGGCCGGTATGACCCTGACCTTGATTAGCATCTTACCCTCACCCTCATCAACAATTGGCTTAAGTACTGGTGTCATTCAAAGGGGATCCAATGCCTGTCAGCTTGGGATGATATGCTCGACAAGCCACGATGCTTCATTAGGGACGGCTTGCACCTGTCATCCCTGGGCTTTCGGATATTGGCAAAGGCTCTTGCTATCCCCATAGTACCTTTTTTAGGCAAGGCTCAAAAGACAAACCCACCTCCATAGGTATCACAAGGGACAAGAAACTAAGAGTAATGCTACTCAATGCCAGAAGTCTAAACCTCAAGATGCACGCACTCAAAACTCTCCTTAGCATGGAGAACATCGATATCTGTGCAGTAACAGAAATCTGGTTCAGGGCTCCCGAGAGCACCCCAGCACTACCAGGTTATACCTCATACCATGCTTTTCGGCCCCAAAACTTGGACTGAACCACAAAAGGAGGGGGAGTATCGATATTCATCAAAGATACCCACACCTCCAGGTTGGTGGCAAAGCACGAAGCATCAGAGACTATCCATGTGCAACTAACAGTGGGTAAAACTGCCTTCCAGTATATTGCCTGCTACAGACCACCCTCCCAAACCCAGGAACCCCACTCGGCCTTCCTGAGAACACTGGAAAATATAAAGGTCTCTCCAAACACCATTATATTGGGAGACTTCAACTACCCAAACATAGACTGGGAGCATTACTCTAGCTCCAACACCCTAGCCCAAAGGTTCCTAGAATTTATAAACTCAAATGCTATGGAACAACTTGTTACCACTCCCACAAGAGGGGAAAACATACTGGACCTGATCATCACCAACATGGGGACTCTATGCTCCAGACCAGAAGTGTATCCCTCACTGGTAAGATCAGACCATAAACTAATCTCACTGGATATTCACATCCCAACCCCAACCCCTGCCCAGAAAACCACAGTGAAAAACTTCTCTAAAGCAAATTTCACACTCCTCAAAACCGAGGTGGAATCCTTCAAAGCCCCCGGGCCTGTGGAAAATACGGCCCAGACCTCAAAATCCTTTATAAACGCATTCTATGAACACCTTCAGGAATGCATGGATCATGCAATCCCAAATAAAACCAAGACCCAATCCTCCAAAGGCAGACATCCTGTCTGGTGGACCCCAGCCATAAACAAACTATACAATAGAAGGAGGAAGCTACTAAATGATAGAGCAAAATCCCAAAAAGGGAAGGCATCACTGATCAGTATTTGCAAAAAACTACGGGCACTCATAAAATTGTCTAAGGCCAGCTTCGAGAGAAAAATTGCACAGGACACTAAGGATAATCACAAGGCTTTCTTTAGTTATGTTAGGAACCTGGGTGGTAATTCCCAGATATGCTCAGAATTAGTCCAAAATGACAAAAAATACACCGAACCCACAGACATTGCCAACATCCTAGCTGACAGGTTCAGCGCAAACTTCTCCCCCCCTCCCCACCAAAAGGGCAAATATCTATCCCAGCAGAGTGCTGCCCCCCCGACATCTCAGATGCTCAGGTAAGAGCCGCCCTCTCCAAAGCAAAAAACACAGCATCAATGGGACCAGATGGTGTCCAGAGCTGCGTCCTACATGAACTCCAAGAAGAGCTAAACCCAAACATAAAACTACTGTTCAATATCAGCCTTACTACAGGATATGTGCCCAAAGAGTGGCGTACAGCAACAGTGGTCCCTCTCCATAAAGGTGATGCCTCAACGGATCCTGGAAACTATCGCCCCATAAGCCTGACTAGCTTGGTCTGCAAAGCCATGGAAAGGATCATCATGGTCCTTATAAATAAAGATATTGGGGACCTACAGACACTGGATCCTACCCAGTTCGGCTTTGTTAAGGGAAGATCCTGCCTCTTAAACCTGGTTGATTTCTTTGAAACAGTCACCAAGGCCATTGACGAGGGGAAGGTGGTCCACACAGCCTACCTGGACCTTGCAAAAGCCTTCGATACAATACCCCACTCTGGCATTATAGATAAGCTCACCAGCTTAAATATAAACCCCTATTTCACTAGATGGATTGCAAACTGGCTCAAGGACAGAACCCACATGGTTAGAATTGCTGGAGCCATGTCAGACTCCAAACCAGTTACAAGTGGTGTCCCACAAGGCTCAGTCCTGGGACCTCTCTTGTTCGGTATATATTTCTCGGAGGTACAGGCCAACACGGAAGGACTGTGGCTGACCAAGTTCGCAGATGACTGCAAACTGGGCGCCATAATCGACTTTCCAGCCGACACAAGCATCCTCCATAAGGGCCTCATAGAAACAGACAACTAGTGCCAGAGCCATGGACTCAAATTAAATGCCAAAAAGTGTATAGTCATCCCCTTTGGCAAAAACAAAGTGCCCACAAATTACCACATAGGTGGTAATCCATTAAGTACAGAAGAAGTAATTAGGGACGTGGGGACCCAAGTTGATAGCAATCTCTCATTTGACAACCAAGTGGCCAAAGTGGTTAGAAAAACATTTTATATAGCCCACCTAATCATGAAGGGATTCACATCTAGATCAGGGGAGGTCATCGTGCCTCTTTACTCATCCCTCATCAGGCCCATAATTGAGTACAATGCCCCTTTTGGGATGTACCTTACCAGACACCTGCAGCAACTGGAAAGACCCCAAAAGTACCTCACCAAGAGGATCAAAGGGCTCAAACAGATGCCATATGCTGCCCAGTTAAAGAAACTCCAGCTCTACTCAGTGGCATACCGCCTGTTCAGAGGCGATCTGTGCCTGACATATAAAGCCATGTCCAACCCGGAATTAATGGACATGCTGCACCTCAGAAAATCCAAATCCCATCGAGCCACGTGCTCGAGAGACTTGAACCTCAGCACTGAAATAAATAGGACATGCTGGAGGGACAGATTTATAACCCAGAGGCTCCCTTCACTCTGGAATAAAATCCCAGTCCAGGTTAGGCAGAGTCCCTCATTGACTCTCTTCAAGAGGAATCTTGATGAGTGGATGGGAGATCATAGGTTTACCCCGGGTATCACTTCTGTGTCACTGTTAGACAGAGGCACAGTATACTAACCTCGAAAAAGGGCATAGCAAAATAAATTTAAAATGGGTGGCGAAAGCCAAACACATTCTGGCTAGGCTTATAAATGCCCTAGGGCAGATAGCCTAGTATGAACCTATGAACCTATATGAGCAAGAATTGTTTAGAAATCTTGCAAACAGATTGATATTACGTAATCTGTACTGGGACACGGAAGGGAACAGTGTAGTCAGCTGTTCATTGCCCCAGGAGTTCTTTGCACTTTATAAATCTAATCAGTTACCACGTTAGCTTAACTAAGGACAAAAATGTAAAATGGGTAGACTTGGGAGAAAAAGTCACGAGATGGGAGAAACAGACAGAGTTAGAACTGTCAGAACAGGGAATACAAATGTAGAAGTTGAATTGGATAACTCAGACCAACCCAGCTGTATACTTGCAGCCTAGCAAGGACAGCTGATTAGCGCTCCTATTCAAGGAGGAAGAAAATGCCTTACAGAATATACCAGAAATTCTTTGGTCAACAGGAAAATCAGATGTAGGACTTATTCGTACAGTGGGACCAGTTACTATTACGCCAAAGTCAGCATTTAGACCACAAAAAAGACAGTATCCCTTAAGAAAAGATGCAGAGGTAGGAATCAAACCTATTATAGCAGCTTTACTTAAGGAAGGGGTGCTGGTGGAATCTCCTGATTCACCATGTAACACACCCTTATTTCCTGTTAAGAAAGCGAATGGAGAGTGGCATATAGTCCAAGATTTACAAGCTGTAAATGACGCAGTAATACCAAGGGCACCTACAGTGCCAGACCCACACACCCTGTTGAATGATTTAAAGCCTCAACAGAAATATTTTTCTGTGGTAGATATCAGCAATGCGTTCTTCTCAATACTGATACACCCTGACAGCCAGTATTGGTTTGCATTCACATTTCAGGGGAAAAGGTATACATATACGCGACTACCACAGGGGTATTGTGAAAGTCCAAAAATATTCTCACAAAAAATGGCAAGCAACTTGGCAGGATTTACCCCACCAAGAGGTAGCCAGATTTTGCTTTATGTTGATGATATCCTGCTGGCGGCCCCCACCCAGCAAGATTGTAAAGAAGATACCATAGCGCTATTACAATTTTTAGCCACTGAAGGACATAAAGTAAACAAAAATAAACTGCAGCTTTGGAAAAAACAAGTTAAATACCGAGGATATGTAATATCCAAGGAGGGTAGGACATTAGATGAGGACAGAAAAGTAGCGATTCTGCAAGCACCAAAACCCACTACCAAGAAGGAAATGATGTCCTTCCTGGGTACGACTAATTTTTGTCGGAGTTGGATTCCAAACTATGCCTTGGAATCTGCACCGTTGACTAATCTGATTTATAAAAAGCCTATGGCAGCACAGGATTTGTTACAATGGACACCAGAAGCAGAATTTGCTTTCTGCAAACTGAAACAGTTAATAGCGTCCTCTTTAGTTTTGGGATTACCAAACTATCATAAACATTTTTTCCAAACTGTAGATTGTAAGCAAAGTTATATGACATCAGTGTTAACACAGCAGCATGGGGACAAGCAACGCCCTATTGCTTATTATTCATCACAACTGGACCCAGTGGCACGGTCTTTACCTCACTGTGTACAAGCTGTAGCTGCAGCTGCAGTGGCAGTACAGGCTTTGGCCTCAGTAGTTTTGTTCCACGCCCTCACATTGAGAGTGCTTCATGCAGTCGCAATTATTTTACTGCAAGAGAAGGTAGCATATCTTTCCCCTGCTAGGCATCTTTTCTGTATGACTATATTGTTGAGCCAACCTCATATGACAATTGAACGATGTACGACTTTGAACCCTTCTACCTTGCTCCCAACCCCTGCAGATGGCACACCACATAGCTGCCTGCAGGTGATTGAGCAAAAGACACTGCCTAGAAAAGATCTCACGGATGGCCCCTTTGATGATGCTGAGGTGACATACTACGTGGATGGCTCATGCAAAAGGGGTCCTGCAGGACAGAACCTAGTAGGATATGCAGTAGTTTCTGATACTGACATTATAGAAGCAAAATCTTTGCCACACAATTTATCTGCACAGGCAGCAGAATTGATTGCCTTGACACAGGCATGTACCTTAGCAAAGGGTAAATGTGTGTACATTTTTACTGACAGCCAGTACGCTTTTTCTACTGTACATGTTTTTGCGCAACAGTGGAAAAATCGAGGAATGATAACATCTACTGGCAAACCAATCAATCATGCACAGTTTATTTTAGATCTTTTAGAATCTATTCAGTTACCTCAGAAAGTAGCTATCTGTAAATGCACAGCTCATACCAAGCAACAGGACAGGATTTCAAAAGGTAATGCAAGAGCTGATACAGCTGCAAAGCAGGCAGCTTCAGAAGTATTTCTTTTGAATGAGGAATTACAACCCTCCGAGATTTTAGACTTAGAAATGTTAAAAACAATGCAGACACTTACTATGCAAGTTGAAAAACAAAGAAAACCAAACCCCAAGAAAACCAAATTGCTCTTGTTCTCACCTTCCTGTAAATCAACCCCACTAGACTTCACTCTTACTTCCAGTGATAATACTCTTATTTCTCCAGATTCCACTACAAAACTTCTAGGAATTACTATTGACAACAATCTTAGATTTGACTCTCACATCAATATGACAATAAAACTAGTGAATAAAAAGTGGATCCCTTTATAGAATCAAACCCTTCCTTACACCTGAAACAAGAACCACACTAGCCAGATCTCACCTTATCTCTATTCTTCTATATGCTTGCCCCATATGCACAAATCTTTCAAAAAACAACCTTAAGAAACTCTCAACATCCTACCACAACATTGCTAGATTTGCTACAGGTTCCCCATTTAGAACTCACCACTGCCTGAACCTAAAACAACTAGGCTGGCTAGAACTTCCTAACCAACTTCTACTTCAACAATTCTTAATAATTCATAAGATCCTACATCATCCTACTAAAACACCTATACTATCCAACCACATCTCACCATATAATAATTTAAAACAACTACGTTCTTCTAATAAATTACTTATAAAAATTACCAAACCCAATAACTCTTAAGGCGACTCTCTCTTTTCTAACTCTGTTGGAAAGAAGTGGAACAAACTTCCCTCTGATATCCTAGCACTGTCTTCTTTCCCACTTTTTAAAAGACAACTGAAACTTCACCTAAAGAAATACTGGCTTTGTTCCTGCAATAAACCTGACTAACTCTGTGTCCTCCTCTCTATCTGCTTATGTTCCTTATACCTATGATATGATTGCCCTATTGTAGGATCCACTGAGAAATAGCTTATCTGTTACATACTAAAAAAAAATTATGTTATTCTGCACATCTCTCTACGTTTACTTTTAGTTAATGCTCTGATTATGCTGTTCTCCTTTTGCTCTGTTTATAATGTTTTATTTCCTGTAGTAACTACCTCTCCACTTAATATTGTATTGTATACCTCTGTTTACTGGAGCTTTTCTCCCTGGGCCTCTACTGGAAATGGACATATATCCAGCTAGACTAGCCCGGTCAACAAATGTAAAATAAATAAAATAAATAAATAAAAGATGGGTAAAATGAAGAGCAATTCTTGAAAAGGGGCTGTACATCTCTAATGAAGATATTGCCGTCTAATTTGTTTAGATATGCAGCTTTGTTGAGCCATGGGCAGTGCCATGTCTCAACAGGGGGGATGGTACAGCTGGTGAACCAAGTGTTCACGACATATGGATTCTCAAATTACTCAATTCTGCTCGGTATGCCACGTTTGTAATAAACATCATGCACAAGGGGCGTTAAAGCCCAAGCAAGGGAGTTTCCCTACACCACCGTATTCATTTCATACTATCTGTATGGATTTCATAGAATTGAATACATGTGAAAATAAGAAGTATTGTCTTGTCATTGTAGATATGTTTTCCAGATGGGTGGAAGCCTTTCCGACTAAAAATCCAGATGCTGCAACTGTGGCCAAAGTTCTTGTTAAAGAAATCATCCCTAGATTCGGCATTCTGGAAAGGATCTACAGTGACAATGGCACAACACTTCGTAAACCAGACCATACAACAGTTAAGTAGACATTTTGGTATTTCTTTAAAAAATCATTGTGCGTATCACCCACAATCTGCAGGGCTAGTAGAGAGGCATAATGGGATTTTAAAAAGTAATCTAAGGAAGTTAATAGTAGAAACACAGAGAAATTGGGTGTACTGTCTGCCCCTGGCACTGTTGAGCATGAGAACTGTTCCGAATGCAAAAGGATTGACTCCTTTTGAAAAATTATTTGAAAGGGCTTATTATATACCTCAGTGGAAATCTCTCATGCCCGCAGACCAGGAAGCTGACAGTACATTAGCTGAGTATATGCGAAATCTGTTAAATTCTAAACATTTGTTGCAGTCAAATTCTGTTTCAGATAAAGAATGAACCAGACTGTCAGAAGTGGCAGTGCCCCCGGGTACCTGGATCTGGGTGAAGACAGTAAAGAAAATGAACTGGGCGTCACCAAAGTGGGAAGGTCCATATCAAGTGCTTCTGTCGACACCCACTGCAGTCAAAATTGCGGAGCGCACCTCCTGGATCCACCTGACGCACTGTAAATTAGTCAAAAACTTTGAACTTGACAAAAATCTTGTCACATGCCAAGAGTAAAAATGATAGAGTCTAGAAGAAACAGGAATGCCGAACAAATCTTTCCTCAGAAGTATTGCATAATCATCCTGTTAACTGTACTAGTGATAATAATCTTTTTGTTGTGGCCTTTCCTATTCCCAGCCACACAGACTGAACTAAATAAACGTGAAGCGTTACTCATAGACTGGCATCCAAACTTTAACACTTACCAGGCAATTAAATATGTGTATGCTGAGACTTTCAATGTTTTAAATTGCTGGATTTGCACAGCTTTGCCGACAGCATACGGGGGGTTATTAATGACTACAGTCCCCCCTAGGGGTCAATGAGACCTGGGGGAACTTGATTTATGATACCTCAACAATTACATCACAAGATAAAATAGCTTTGCACTTGTCTGTTCCACAAAAGAGAACTGTGTGTTTTTATAAAAATGATACTGTTCAGGTGGGTTGGAGCAATTGCAATGTGACTGTTCCTTATAAATGTTACACTAAAGGTAACAATGTAGATCTTTATTGTAATACAAACTATGATTCATTTCTTGGATTGATGCACAAAACACTTGATGAAGTAAAACATAATTCTGTTCTTTATAAACAACTGTCTATAATTGATAGAAAAATGTTTCATGCAGGGTGAGTGTATATTCATAGCAAGGTTACTACAAAAGTAGAGGACTGTTATTTTGTGTGTGGCAGAAAGGCATACAAATGGTTACCTGAGAATTGGTCCGGCAGTTGTTTTTTGGGTTACCTGGTTCCGGCCATACGACACACTGCAGTTTTGCCTGGAGGAAAAATTTGAAATGTCCGAGAGGTCATCAAGAAACCTGTAAATCCAGTGGGACAAATCGATGCACGTTGGAAAGATCATCATTCCATAGGCAAAGAACTGACACATATGGACTTGAGTGATAGCGTTATATCGTGGGCAGACATATTACCGGCATATGGAGCAGTGAAATCAATCTGGGAGCTGAGAAAACTGTTGAAACTTCTCAAAGTAATGAGCAACGCAACCTTTTCTGCTCTCGAATTGGTGACTGATGAACTGAATGCTATGAGAACTGTAGTACTTCAAAACCGCATGGCTCTCGACTTCACCCTAGCGGCGAGAGGTGGTACTTGCACTTTAATCCAAGAAGAATGCTGTTCGTATATTCCTGACCATAAACACGAGATAGACAATCATCTTGAGGTAATTCAGCAAGTGTCGGCCCTGACCAAACCATGCCCAAACCCACTGACGGACTTTTTCCAGAAATGGTTTGGGGGGTGGGGTACCATCCTAATGAACATCCTGATTGCCATTTGTGTAGGAATACTCCTACTGGGAGTATGTGCTTGTTGTGGCATCCCCTGCATGAAAAGACTGATAAAAGACTTTATAGACATGTCCATTTCTGAAACCTTATATCAAAGTACTGAGTTTGAAGAACTGTTAAAAGACTGAAAATGCTTTCATAAGTTTAAACTGAATGACTCTCTTAACTGCAAATCCTGAGTGGGAAGAGGTTAGGAGAAGAAAACAAACTGTTTATGCTTATTTTGAAAGTAGAATAAAAGTATTAATAGGGGGGAAATGTCAGAAAAATATGTATTAATGTGTGTATTAGTAATATGCTTAGTGCATTTAGAGCTTGAAAAGGGTTAACACATTTATTCTATTTCATACTGCATAAATCTGTACAAACTGCAGATGCTTTCTGACCTTGTATTGTTAGCTGAAATCTTTGCTTGTGCCTTGGAAATTTACTGAGAAGCAGATGATTTCTGCTTGCGTTAGGAAAATAATGAATAGAACAATACTACTTGTATGAAACTTAGACAAGGAGTTCCGCTTGTGCTGTGAGAAAATACACAGCTGTAGAAGCTATAGATAATTAGGACAAAGCCTGCTTGAAAATATGAACTGCAATCAGCATTTGCTTGCATCTGAATTAGAAAAGTACCTTGAAATGTAACACTGTACAATAGAAGACTGTAAACGGATTAGTGCCCACCAAGGCCAGGTTGTTTTTCCTCAAAAGTTTCTCACAAATCTAGTCATGTCAGCAGAAAATCTAAGTAACATCTGCTGTAGAACAATGCTAAAAGGTGTGTTTGATTATGTCAGCCTTAGAAGGCCATGTCTTGTAAAACAGTATAAGAATAAGCATACTTCCTGTTAGTAGTTAGACAAATCCTTGTATTTGCATGTTTTTGTCTCCTTGCAGCAAGTAATTAAATGTGCCTTAACTGAACCTTACGTGTATTGGTCTTTGAAGTTTTTTCCTTTGACATTGTTCTTAAGAGATATTCTCATACTTTTCAGCTTCTTAATGCCAAAAATCTGGAAAAAGCCAGTGGTGATGGGGGGCTGGGCAATGACCCAAAAATAGGGACAGATTTTGAGTATTGCTTTTACAGAATTAGAAAGTTATTAGAGTAACACATTTTATGTCAGCATACATTTTCTCATGCATATGAAGTCTGAAAGTCAAGTCTGACACTATTTAAAGACTTCACTTCTCAATAATTTGCCAGAAACCACAAGTTTTATAAGGAACAGACCAAAAATTTAAGGCAAAAAACATCTAGAGAGTCTGCTAAAATGTGGATAGTTGAGAGGTTTGGGTATGCTGTGGGTGTCTTCAGGTACTAGGCTGACAGCTCACTCCTCTGGAGCCATGCATTCAGCAGCATCTTCATACGGGGCTATCATGCTATGGCCCTTATGTGTCTCTGTGAAGCACAAGCACTGAGTGTACACTCTGGTCTTCCACAGTGGACGTAGGATAGTTTTCCCCTCAGAACACTTATGTAGGTAGTATGGACAAAGTTCTGTTCCACCAGTAGGAAGTTAAGAACCATTTTGAGATGCAGATGAGATATGGCAAGAAAGCAAATAAAGTGATTTTGCCATCCTTGAACTGTGAGTTGTATCTCTGATAACTCATGCTGCAAGGAATTAACAAACCAGAGAGAATAACATCACACAGAAAACAAAGGAAAACATTAGTAGGGGGTGAATGGGAAAATGAATTATTGCTCAAAGGTTTGTACTGGCAGTTAACATTATCTGCTGACACCCCCCCTCCTCCCATGTTGGAATGATTCTATTTCTATTACTAGTGCACTTAAGCTAAGACAGAATAAACATAATTGACTGTTTCTTATTGGTTCATGGTTTTACATGTGATTGATTGTTGGGTATTTATTTTCTTTTCACTGGGTTATTGTGAATTTTGTCGAAGTCCGTTATGTGGATGAAAGTGCTAAATTATTACATTTTTGAATCCAATTGGTGGCAACTACTGTTTTTATTTGCTTGATTATGCTTATCGCTGGTGCCAGGATGAAGTTTTCCACCTTTGTGTGAACATAATCCAGGTTTGTAACAGCTTTTGGCAACACCACCAGAACAAATAACTTCTTTGTCTAACATACAACTTTCAGCAAGCAAGCATTTAGTTAGAAGGTGCTTGTCAGACAGAACATGTAACAGTTCCTTCTTAGCAATGGGCACATTTCTATGTGAGGATAGCTTCTTCAGGATATCTTGTTCCGAGCACTGCTGGTGACCATGTCACAGCCATATAGTTGCATCACTCTACCATGATGTATATGGCATCATATTTTTTGACCAATGTGTAAGAGGCATTCTTTCAAGACTCACAAGCTGCTCTGTAGAAGAATCCTATACTGCACTACATTCAGAAACAAGCAGAATGTACAACACTGTTACAGCTTCAGTCCAGGACCCATTTCTACTGCTGTCTCATGAATGGTATGGAACACTGTGCAATATGTGGCATGTGCACACAATATCATTAGCTGATTCACAGTGTACTGCATGCACCAATTCCTGCCTCCACTGATTTGCTCATGCATCATATGTGTGGATGGCACTGTTTTGAAAATGATGCCTCCAAGCCATAATGGTGACTGCAACATGTCTCTGATCTCTTCTGCAATAACAAAAACTGAGCTGAGCTCTTGTTCATCTCTTGGATACGGCTTAGAATGAACTGTCCACGCTTCCACCTTGATGACATGGCAGCTTATTTTGTATTATGTAAGACTGGTGCCTCTTCTGTTGGCAGATGCACTGTGTATGTTTTCATGAGGCTTGCTGTGAGTGATGTATTATGACAAGACTAAGTTTAATGTTGCTGACTGCTCAGTGTGATGACAGTAGGAAGGAGTAGCTCATCACAGGCCATGACCATAGTCAAATCATGTGAAATACTACATGTGAAAGTGACTGTACATTCTTTACACATTGTAACTACATTGCACATACACAACCACCATCACCAGGCTTTGCTATATATACCTGATTTTTGCGGCAGTGCAGACATCCATCCAAATTTGACTGTGGTAGGCCTATGACAGCCATTATGTATCACTTGACAAATTGTCTTTTGCTGGTATGAGGATGTGCTGTGAGTAAAACCTGTTGTCAGTTATTTGCTTCTATTCTCTAACCAGCCTGTTGTACCCCTCTATCCGTGAAAAGACAGAGGCATCTATATACTCTTCTTCATTTGTTATTGCCCTGTTTAAGCACATGTACTGCCAAGTGATACTGAGTTGGCTCTGCTTACATTCCAGGAATGTATTCATCACCAGAAAGGTGCTAGTATTCTTGGCTTTTATTAAATTAATGGAAACAATGAATAGAGAATATTAATTAACTTTAGTGAGGCTCAAAAAATAAGAGGGAATTACAACATGTGCAAAATTCTGCTAGTGAATTAAATGAATGAATTTAAGTGCAGAAATACTGAAGCTCATTGCATTGGTGTATCTGAATAAGATGTTCTTCTGGCAACACAGCAAGAGGCCTTTGATTATTATGTAACCCTTAATGATACCCAGATATCCTGAATGGTGTTCTCTAACCCTGATTGTCTACAAAGCATAAAAGAAAAAAGCAAGTAGCTACAGAAATGTATCCAAAAGTGAAAAAAGCATTTAGTTAGTACAGACAAAATGTTAAAAATGTTAAGTCTCATTAAAATGCAGACACGCTCCTATTGTTCACTCTTTGTCCTTCTTGCTTAATAAAGCATATTTCTGACAAAACATCTGCCAGTACTGCAAAATCTTTGTGGATTTGCATCTTGACTGTCTAAACAACTGAATGAATATATACAGTGTGCCACATGAAGACTTAAATCATACCTTAGGACATCTCCAGTTATGTAAACGTACAAATTCTCCATGGTCTTCAAGAAAACTACAGCTGTCCCTCCTAAACATCTACTAAGATCCATTTCTAAAAATACATCAAGATGTCTACAGTTTTTATGCAGTCTGCAATATCATCTGGCAGAGTTACAGGTGATCACTGCATTGGATTGTGCAAGCTAGTGGTGTGCATTTCAGTGTTTTTCCCTTTTTCTCCACCATGGTGCAACCTACAAGTTAATATCTATATAGTTTCCAGGGGCATGCGATGGGTTTGGCCCCCAAATCAAAGGATACAGGGGAGCTTGTCCCCAGCAATTTCTTTTGTGTTTCTATAGATTTTACAGCTCACTGTTTTCAATATTTAATTTTTAATAAATAATGAACTAAAAAAAAGATCAAAAATTACTCATAGGTTAATCAAGTTCATATTAAAAACACGAACGTTTATTTACCCGAACACCTAAACGCCGACACATATTCCGCGAACCACAAATACACCGAACGCCCTAAACCGCGAAATTCAAAATCTCAAAATGTCATACTTGTTCCATCCCACTGCCCACTACATACTACCTACACAAACAAACTAAATAAACCACATACATACACTAACCAAAACCCTACTTCTAACCCTAAACTAAACCCTACTACTAACCCTACACTAAATCTTGCATATACCACCATGTATGCACTTAACTTTACATGCACCCTAACCCTAAGGTCCGTAACTATCGCACACTTACCTTAAAAAACTATACCCAAACAAACTAAATAATCTACACACATACACTTATTAAAACCCTACATTTAACCCTACACTAAATCTAACATACATTACCATCTATGCACTTACCTTAACCCACACCCTAACCCTAAGCTCTGTAACTATCGCACACTTACCTTACAGAGCTATACCACAGAAGGGTCAACCATGGCGATTCGACATTTTGGATTTCGCACTTCAGGATGATCGATGTTTTCGCGGTTCGATGAAGACGTGTCGGCATTTAGGTGTTCGGGTAAGTAAACATTCGTGTTTTTAATATGAACCCGGTTAATCATGTTAATTAATACCTTGCCACACATATGTATGCCTTGCTCATTTGAAATACTGAAAAAAGTTTAGAGGTTCTTGGATATATACCAGTCTAATGACTACCAGGGCCTTTATAAGCCTAGCCTGCAATGCAAACCAGTTGCATCTCTGTGTATCATGGGCATTTATTAGGAGGGAGTATGTTAGTTAGGAAGCTTCTAAAGGTTATGTGAGGGGTATGTTTGTTAGGGCATAGTTACTGTCTACCTCTGTCTAAGACATGGGTGTCAGACCATGGGTGAATTTCCAATTGCCCCCCCACTGTTCAAGGTTATGCTTAAATAGGATTACGGATGGACTCTGCTTCATATGGATGGGGAGCCTGTTCCAGAGCATGGGATCATCTGAGACACACATCTGTTTTGCCACCATATCCTATTTATATATGTTGCAAGCAAAATTTAAATCCTTGGATCTAATGGTTCTGATGCTGTTCATTTAGTAGATGTGCAAAAGATCTATCAGAGCTTGATTCAATAATGCCTTGTGTTTCAGGAGTCAATCACCACTCAGTAACCTGTAGGAGACAGAGTATAGAAGCAGGGCTTTAAGTCAGTCTGTGTAAGGTACTGTGTTTATACACTGGATTCTCCTGGTAAGGAAACTTTGCGGGTGTTACAGCTTTGCATATGTTTGGTCAGGTACATGCCAAAGGGGGCATTATACTCAATGATGGATCTGATAAGGGCTGAATAAAGTGGCACTATGACTTCTTTAGACCTGGATGCCATGCCCTTACTTATAAGTTGGGCAACATACAATTATTTCCCACTACCTTGGCCTCATGTTCTTAAATGCCAGATTACTGTCTAATAATGTTCCCAGATCTCTGACTACTGGTTCATCTCTTAGCAATGTTTTATCAATAGAGTAATTAGCATGGGTGACTGTTTTCCTAAAAGGCACTAGAATGCATTTCTTGCTGTTGAGTTTTAATCTGTGACTTTGGCACCAGTCATTTGTCTGTGTTAGACTGAATTTGCAGTCATCTGAGAACTAGGTCAGCCAAAGGCCCTTGACATAAGCCTTTACCTCAAAAAAGTAGATACCAAATAGGAGCAGTCCCAGCATGGAGCTTTAGGTACTCTGCTAGAGATTGGTCTCTTAGTGGAGGTGGTTTCACCAGTCCTGGCTTCTTGGGTCCTGTCTGTCAGTCAGCTGGCAATCCAGCAAGTTATGGCAGAGTTTATGGCCAGTTCAGTGAGTTTGTCAACTATACCTGAGTGGAGCATTTTACTGAATGCCTTAAGCCAGATCCAGCTAGGCAGTATGCATTGTTTTCCCCTCATACATTGCCCTGATGGCCTTCTCAAATAAATCCACCAGGTTTAGTAGGCGTGACCTTCCCCTGTTGAAGCCATACTTGGTTAAGTCCAGCCTCTGAAGCAAATGTGGGTAAGTCCAGTGTCTGAAGGTTGCTTATTTTTTTGTTGACTATTTCCATAATAATTCATTCCATGGCTTTTAATATTAGACTAGTCAAACTAATGGGTATACAGTTCTTGGGGTCAGTTGATGGTCTGCCCTTGTGAAGTGAGATAACTGCTGCAGTCCTCCATTCTCATGGTGCAAAGCTTCTTTTGAGGCCATCACTGAAAAGTGACTCAATTGGTCTTGATAGATCATGTTTCATGCTATTTAGAAGGCATCCTGGGATATTGTCATGGGTCTAATGAGGTCATGTTTTTGGCCTTGGCAAGTACCACCAAGTCCTGCTCCCTGCAAATAGCTGAGAGGGTTATGCTAGTAAGTATATCATAGAGGGAGTGAGGGTGAAGTTTGACCTGAGTTTGTCAGCCAGCAGATTTGTTATGTTCCTCTTTTTAGTGAAGATGGCATCATTGACTACTAGTTCAGCATACTGCTGTGTGCTGCCTTTGAGTTTACGGACATAACTGTAGAAGGCCTTGTGGTACTCTTTAGCCTGTATGGCTATCTTGACATCATAATTAGCCATGCTGGACTTAATTAGTCCCCTTAGTTTCCTGTTTAGTTTAATTGGAGAACTCATCATTGCTTGTCCTGATTTTCACCATGAAGCTAAATCAAGTAGGTTCATGAGATCATAGATGTCATTGTCAAGCTTACAGCCACTGTCTTTAAAGAATATATGTACATGTGAGTGTATGTGTGCAAGTATACACACACACAAACACACACACACACACACACACACACACACACACACATATATATATATATATATATATATATATATATATATATATATATATATATGGTCTACTTTGTTTCATTGAATCTCATTTCACTGAATTTTATTTCACCCCGACCACTTTGACGAAAATACAAATTACTGAAAACTCATTTCACTGAATCTCATTTTACTTAACTGAACTTGGTATATATGGCAGAATGTAGAGTACTGTAAGGCAAGTAAAAGGTATATGCCCTTTTTCCCACTGTAGTGCAATCCTGGCATTAGTATATATAATTATGGGGGATGTGGGGGGCACAGCCCCCCCACCTTGTTTGTTTTATATTGTATTTTACCAAAAACTTCAAACCAATACATTTTAAACAATAGACATGCATAATTGCAACACCAGTGACTGACTTTCTCCAGAAGATAATATCTACTCAAACTAATTGGGGGGTATGCCCCCCCACACACAATGTGATAGATATTGATATATGTATATATATTTGTATTTAGGTGTACCACATTTACACTGGTTTTCATAAACAATAGTGCAGGCTTCATTCAAGGCCCATACAGTTACAGTGCATTAGTGAGATGAGCAGCAGTTTTCATTGAATTTATGCTATTTATCATGCTTACACATTGACAAGCATCACTTTTGGCCTGCGGCAGTGCTGATGGTCATGAAACAGTGCTAGGAAATATTAACATGCCATGCAAGAAAAGCTTCTTGCCTGTAGGCAAAACTATTATGCAAGTACATGCTAATAGCATATCTGAAGTAAGGGCAAGTTGATAACAAGAATTAAGATGTAGAGGAAATTAAATAGGGAAAATGTACACAGAATGCACAATGTCAATAGTTGAAACATAAGTACAAGGGAGGGGGAGTAAATGGAGAAAATGTACTCAGTTAATGCAGCCAAATGTGATTATGTCACAAAGAAAAAATGTAAAGAGAAGTACTTCCATACTGATATAGTAATAATTAATCCTGTTTCCAATTCTGTACTTATGTACATAACTAAAAATAGACATGCTAAGAATGGCTGTCATGGGGCACAATATAATGTTCTAACAAAGATTACTAAATGTGATATGAATGTTGATAACGTCCTGAGTTGAAATAGCTAGGATAGTGGATAGATTAGGGTCTATTCACATAGACTGCAGTTATTGAATACAACATGTACATACAGGGAATGTATGTGTGATAACTGACAGTAGTGATGTATTCTCCACTTCATAATATATAAACAAGAAGAAATGAGCTCTACAACTGCTGTCATGCACATCAGAAAGGGACATGTTTTATCATTTGTTGTCATTTGGCAGCAATAGACAGGGGAGTATAGTACACTGAAACACACATTAGACAGGCACATGTTTTATATTCATGTTCATCCTAAACCGTAATATAATAACACTCAAACTACACAATTTACAAATGACAACACAGATCTGAAGACACTGCAGTAGGATTATACTGGGCATGCTAACAAGAAATTACAGTGAACTCTACCATAACAGCAAATAAACAACAGTTATACACAAGAATGTGTCCTAACAGAGGCTCAATAACACATTATGATGATATGGCATAATGTCATACAATAAGAAATGTTATGCAAGTCATCATGTCCTTTAAATCTATACACCATGAAGAAAACAATTACTTTAATACATAAATGTATGGAGGAAGACATGCAATACCGTGCATTTTTATTTGGAAATTAAGTAATGCCTGTGAGCAATCAATAACATATGCAACATTTGCATCTTGTCAGAATCTAATTCATACTTGGGCAGATATCAGAAAGATGCATATCAGCCTGTCACACCACAGAAGTAGGCATACTTGTGTGTTTCATGACAAGCACACTTGAAGGGCTTTCAGCACTTCCCTGTTGTAATGGGTATAAATCCTTCAACTTGGAGTGTGATGACTTTAAATTGCTGCCCTCTGATTGTGCCATAAATACTTTCTTTGCCTAAGCCACTCTTGTCTGACATAGTTTTCTGACAGACAGATGTTACCAGATTCAAACCCCTGCCTATCATACTGCACACACTACAGAGCTGTGTATCGTCTGTGTCTGCCACATGACATAATATATCTTGTCACAAATAAATGAAATTAATTTGTGACATAATAAAGGACATTTGAGGATAATTTGCACAATACAATGTTGTCAGAATGATGACAAGGAGGTAACTATGTTAATATTCACACAACTATGAGCAGTGCAATATCAATGTTTATCAGCCAAGGAAGGTGTTCCTTTTGTTTTGTACAACAACATTGTCCCAGAATTGATTCACACTCTACCTGTGTTGATATGCTATATATGTCATTACTCAATACATGTGCTGCAGGAGCACACATAACTCAGTATTCACAGAGCAACTGTTTTACTAGCAGGAAATTATGACATGAATTTATATTTCTTTCTCCACAGTAAAAATTGAGAACAGCAATTTCGCATACTGTTGTTTGTGTAATATCAGTACATTCATTAAGGCTGCCTTTTGCTGGAATTGAACAGCAAGCTATGTTTATTTTATTTATTATTTATTTTATTTTACATTTGTTGACCGGGCTAGTCCAACTGGATATATGTCCATTTTCAGTAGAGGCCCGGGGAGAAAAGCTCCACTAGTTATACATTTTCACACAAAGGCCTAAAAGGTTACATAACTATCATAACAAATAAAACGGATAAAAAAAATTAAATATAAAATTGTTAGTTAAAAATTGTTAGCATTAGTCTGGATTAGTGCAGGAGCAAAGCCAGTGTTTATTAAGATAAACTTTTAGTTGGTGTTTAAAGAGTTGGAAAGAGGTTAAAGAAGTGATATCAGAGGGTAGTTTATTCCATGCTTTTCCAACAGAGTTGGAGAATAAACTGTCACCTGCATTATTGTTAGGTTTGGTAGTATTAATCAGAAGTTTATTAGAAGAACAAAGTTGTTTCAGGTTGTTGTATGGAGAAATAAGGCTAGAAAGTATTGGTGTGTTGGTTGGCTGATATAGAATCTTATAAGCAATTAAGATCTGTTGAAGTATAAGTTGGTTAGGAAGTTCTATCCAGCCTAGTTCTTTTAGGTTTAAGCAGTGATGAGTTCGAAAAGGAGATCCAGCAGAGAATCTAGCTATGTTATGATAGGATGTTTCTAGTTTCTTCATGTTGTTTTTGGAAAGATTAGTGTAAATGGGGGAAGCATAGAGAAGAGTGGAGATTAGGTGAGATCTAGCAATGGTGGACCTTGCTGTAGGTGTTAGGAAAGGTTTGATTCTATAAAGGGATCCTATTTTTTTATTAACTAATTTTATGGTGTTATTGATGTGGGAGTCGAAGTTGAGGTTATTATCAATAGTTATACCTAATAGTTTTGTGGTCAGGTCAGGAGAGATGAGTGTTCCGTCAGTGGACGTAAGAGTAAAGTAAGGTGTAGTAGATTTCCGAGTAGGTGAAAAAAGTAGTAGTTTGGTTTTCTTAGGGTTAAGGATTAGACAGCGGTAAGAGAACCATTGTTCTACAGTGTTAAAAGCTTTTTGAGTAAGGGACTTTTTGAGTAAGTCCACCAACTAATAAAGTGTGTATGACTCACATGTGCCACAGTGGAAGGGTTAACAAAGCTGTAAGATTCCACCTACGTGAAGTCATTCCATCATATGATTGTGTTTCAAACAATTTGTAAGAGATAAAAGGGATGGGAGAGGTTTCTCCCACTGTAATTGTACAGTTTATAACAGTTAGGGATGCCAGTCATGTATAACAGTATTAGGATCACAATGCTTATAGTTAGTCAACTTGGATTTGAACACCTGACTATATGATGACAGAACCTATGTGATATTGTGAAGAATGAGCATGCCGCAGTGCAAGTGCTGCTAAAAGTGTGAGATACTTGGGTCTTTGAAGCCATGGCATTATGTTATTGCTGCAGGAGATTTATGTGCCTGTAATTTCTTTAAAAGACTGCTACTATATGTCTATTTATCACACAACATTGCCTGCTGCTAGGTATACTCAAACACAATGCACATGATGCATAATGCAGTCATCACTATGACAGCAGAGTAGCAATCATTCACAATTTGTGGATAATCACTGATTTGAGCACATGCCTTATTGTGTCATGTCCTCATGCCATAGGTAAAGCCTTAGTAGTTCTCATGGAAAAGCCAGATGTAATTCCATGGCACTATCATTATCCACTAAAGCATCTCTCTGTGAAAATGAGCATAAGGATTTGCAATAGGAATCCCCAACTAGACATGTACATGGCAGATAACTGGGTAACAACATTGTTACCTACATGCAGATTCACAGTCATACTAACACAAGTGAGTCTAAGGACTAATGGCTGCATTTGAACAGACTATCTAAGATCACAGGGTAGTGATCACTGCCTGAATTGTACACACCATGCCAGATGTTGGCTTGCAATTGAGACAGTGCACATTTGAATGACTGACATCACCATCTTTTAATACAGTTATGTTATTCTAAAAACATATGATGGTGGTTGAAGTGCACAGTAACAATGCACAGCTACACATATTATATGCATTAGAAGCTTTCTCTCCATAACATGGCAGACCAACACACACTCACAGAAGTCAATCACTGTGGTATTCAGACCTCCTTCCTCTTTAGTTGGACAGTCTAGAGAGTACAGTATTAACATCCAGTGCCACAGGAAAATTCATACTGCAACTGTGATGTAATAATTTTTTGACAGCATGAAGTAACCATTGTGCTTCCAAAACTAGTTATTGCCTGGGGGTAATACAGATTTATAGCACATCCTTCTGTCGGTGAAAATCTATCTGCTAAGTGGAACTTTACACAAGGGGAATTGTTATGGACTCAGCTGAACATGGCAGTATGCACAGTCATATTAGGTAAGCAATCATGGATTTGAACTCCCTGCCTATCTAGGCTATACAGTCTATAGAACACTGATTTAGCTGCATGTGCCACAAGAGAAACCTGACTCATCAGGGTAGAGACTGCACTCTGGACATTATGACCCCATCAGTATGATGTAGAAAAGATGTTTGTGGTAAAAGTGGGATATGGGGATGGAGACAGGCATCCTAGTGATCCTACCACTCATCTTTTTCTCCCAATCTGCATATGGATATCATTCACCCTTGTACTGTTGTAACCTCTACCCACAAATCTAGTCTCTAGGTGTAGGGGAATGAGCCGTACTGTAGCTAAACCCTATTTCTCAGAAAATAGAGCCATTGGCAACAATGAGGGTGAGAAAAAGATGAGTGGTAGGGCCACTAGGATGCCTGTTGTGTTCTCCAGTAATGTGAGACCAGTGTTAGAGGTTTACAAAAAATCTTGGCCCATTCTCACTGCTGATGAGGATATCAGTATAATTGTAGGACCTACTCCCACATTTGTATATAAGAATATGAAATCCCTTAAAAGGTTACTGTGTTACCCCAAGAGATTTCAAGATAGCCACAACTTGAATGTCATGAAAGTTACTTCACCATGTTTGAAGTGCAAATACTGTGACTACATTGATAGCTCTAGAGAGTTTTGCCATCCAAATTTGGCTAGGAATTTTGCCTTTAGGTTAAATGCCGACTGTGACACCAAACACATAATTTACCTGGCCCACTGTGTGGTGTGAAATTCATTCTATGTAGGTAAAACAGACAGGAGATTGAGGGATAGACTACAGGAACATTTGTATTATATTAGGATTGAAATGATAAATAATGCCCTAGAGAAGCATGTGGTTGACAGATACTATACATCAGTTCAAGTTCTTGGTTATTGGCTGAACAGTGTTAGATGGGAGGTTAGGAGACATAAAAACAGCACAGAGACTAATGAGATGAGATGGATAGTGTGGCTGAGAGCAGATAATGGTAAGGGCCTTAATGACAAGGTCCCATTGAAACCTAAGTTAGACCTCTTTTTAGATAGAGTTTAGCACATTTAAAATACAGATTCATGTTACTTCCATCTCTATGCTTGTTCAATATGCTTTTTATGTGTCTTCAATGGTCTCTTAGCTTCTCAGGTATGTTTAGCTTGAAAAAATGTATTGTATTATTTACATACCACTGTTATATTGGGTAGATGAGTTTTCTGTATTCACATTCTATACATAATATTTTTATATTTTTAGGATTATATACTTTTAGAATACTTTTTTACAGAATGGTTGTTTTTGTCTAGGTGCTAATACTATTTTTCATTTAAGTGTGCTTATTAGGACTGTGCCTTTTTAACCCTTTGACTTTTAAATTGATGCCAATTGTTTTCAGTTGATTCTACTTATTATCTGGAGGGGTTGTGCCTTTTTTGCTATATAAAGCATGGTTTGTTCACTCTGTATTGAGTGTCTGAGGAACAGTACTTGAACTGTAAAACTGCTTGTGTTTTTTACAAATATACGATTTAACCTGCCTTTGGCATCATTTTGAACTGCCATTTTGTGGATTTCTAGATATGTGTTAAAGTTGTTGCATGTCTTGTGTATCAAATGAGACACAAATGAGACACTAAGGCTGGGTATTCGTTCAAGTCATTTATTGTACATAAACACATCAGCAGCTGTAACTGAAACATATACTTCAAAATTCATAAGACAAGATGGGTTGCCAACTGGCTCGTGGACAGAACCCACACTGTGAAAGTAGCAGACTCCAAATCCGACTTCAGACCAATGACAAGTGGAGTACCACAGGGTTCAGTCCTAGGTCCTCTCCTGTTTGGTATCTATTTCTTTGGAGTACAGGCTAACACAGAAGGTCTTTGGCTAACAAAGTTTGCAGATGACTGCAAACTAGGAGCCATAATCAAAACTCCTAACGATGTGGGCATACTACAAAAGGGCCTCACTGAGACAGATGCCTGGTGTCAAAGCCATGGCCTGAAGCCTAATGCCAAAAAGTGTATTGTCATCTCCTTTGGTAAAAACTCTGTACCCATGAACTACCACATAAGTGGTAGTCTACTTAACTCCGAAAGTGTGATAAGAGACCTTGGGACACAGGTAGACAGTAGTCTCTCCTTTGATAATCACATCACCACAGTGGTCAGGAAATCCTTCTACGTGGCACACCTCATCACAAAAGGTTTCTCATCCAGAAAAAAAGAGGTCATTGTTCCCCTCTACTCATCACTCATTAGACCCATTATAGAGTACAATGCCCCTTTTGGTATGTACCTCACTAGACATCTACTACAACTGGAAAGGCCACAGACATACCTCACAAAGAGGATAACTGGCCTCAAACAGATGCCCTATGCAGACCGTCTCAAAAAACTCCAGCTTTTCTCCGTCGCATGTCAGCTACTCAGAGGCGATCTCTGCCTAACATACAAAGCTATGTCAAACCCAGAGCTGTTGGACATGCTCCACTTAAAGAAATCCCAATCCCTCCAAGCTACACGCTCTAGGGACCTAAACATTGTCACCACAATTAACAAAACATGCTGGAGGGATCGATTCCTGTCCCAGAGACTTCCCATACTCTGGAACAGACTACCTATCTATGTTAAACAGAGCTCCTCATTAGCACTCTTCAAGAAAAATCTTGATGATTGGATGGGAAATAGGAAATTAACCCCAGGGATCACTTCTGTGGCTCTGCTCAACAGGGGCACAGGAAAATAATTTTATTGGGTGGCAAAAGCCAGGGTACCTTTTTGGCTAGGGTTATATAGGCCCTAGGGCTAATAGCCTAGTACCTACCTATGAACCTATGCACACACTTGCATGTGCATCTCCATTTATGCCTGCCCTCACTCTGACTATACAAAATGGCATTGATCTTGCATGTGCTCAGTAACTATTATGCACATGCTATCTAGCTACAGTGGCTGACTAGGTACAATACACACAATGATCTACAATAGTCATGTTTCAGGTGTCATGATTTACACATTTGTCATGACAGTTGCAGTTTTTCAATCCTTATATGCATGCTGCTGGTGTAGTATGAAACAAATGAGGGAAGAAGCATGTTATTGCTAATGGAAGCATAATGGCTTTGAATCAAGAAGCCTTATTTGATGACACAGAAGGGGTGGGAAGAGACAGACATTTGGTAACAGGAATATACATAGATACTAGTTTATGGTTCATTTCTACATGTGTTGCGTTACTCTTCAGTTTATCATTATAATTGTTCAGACAAGACAAGACAGTGTTTCCAATAGGGAGCAGCACATTAATAAAGCAGCAGGATAATTGTGTGTTAATAAAATGCGTAGCCAACACTTGCACACAAAGGAGTCATGCAAAACATTCAAAAACACTTTGGCATACATCTTTATTTGAACCTGGACAGTATTCCAAAACAAATCTACAGACCAGAGTATTATCTATCCACACCACATAGGAAGTCCTACTTCACAAAGTTCAAATCTGACAACAGATTGAAGCAAAGGAAAATGTATGTATTACTCTTCAATGCCCTCATTATAAAATTCCCACCATGTACATTACATCTATTAGCCTAATAAATATTAAACAGTAAAAAGTGATGATACAGAAGTGAGAACACATAGAGACATGCAGACAGTGACAGATGCAAACAAAGAATGTCATATTTTTCTAGGCCATTTTTAACATCCTTGGGGTGTGTTAATGTCATGTTTTCTTAGTAAGTAATCTATCATGCTATGTACAATTAAGTCTTTCAATAGGGAGAAAGCAGGAGTTGGAAAGTATAACTTTGATTGAGACATAATCAAGATTATGGTGAGTTATTAAGATATGGAGACAATGCATGGACACATTCCCCAGGATTCATGAATCTCGGCACAAGGACGGCATTAGCCTTGCACCAACCACGTGGCATAGAGATGGCGCAGCAGCACCACATGCATATTAATGAAGGCGTGCTGCTGTAATGGCCATGTGCATAGGAAACACGTACGAGTGCAGAGGACATGTCCAAGTGCTGCATGGAGACGGGAACATGTCGGCTGCAGACGCGCAACCTAAAATGCTGACTAGTACAGCCTGCCTCTAATAGTAATCACTCCTGTCAGTGTCCGTGGATACTGAAATGTATGCAAAACATACAAGACATTTTTGCGAACACCAAAATAAAAAGTAAACACAAAGGCATGTAGTTGAATATTGAGTCCCCGTCCCTTGAACAAATGATATTTAAAACCCCGTGCCCATATTCCATTTTAGTGTCGCTAATTATACCAAGTGGAAGCGAAATGCATCGTATTAGCATGCCACCAATTGCTAAGCCTAGCCCAATGGTTAGGGTTACCACCTGTCCTACATTGTGAGGGACAGTCCCCCTCTAGGCAGGTGTGTCCATACCAAAACCATTATAAATGTCAAATGACCTGCGATAGTAGGACATAATTATGTCCCATATTTTATGTAATAATCCCATACAATACTTATTTCCATATATAAAATACCTAAATGTTGCAAGAAACAGAATATGCAAGTAAATGAAACAGAATAAGCAACTACACTGCTACAACAATAAAAGCTTATATTTAGGTATAAAACTAAAGTACTAACTTTTGTATTGACCGTGGGTATGTGTTGGCCTGTAAACTCTGATGTGTGTCCCGAAAATGTCCCATCCTGGTCATATGAAAAGGTGGCAACACTCAATGGTCAGAGCATTCACCCAATATCTGCCCATTCGCAGTCCAAGTCATCCTTGTCAGGACGGCCCATAGATGAACGGGTATTACCCGGGTCTACCTACCATGTCATGAAAGATAAGTATTTGTGTGTACCTATGTGCATGAAGTACAGCATGTGGATGTTCAGAAATGCTAGAGTAGTCTTCACAACCATATTGGTCCCAGAGATATGTAGTGTACGCAATGTGTTCTGTTGACTGTGCCATGGGCCATCAACTAGAGAAGGGATGGATGGTGTCTGTGGAATATGGGGGTGGGGGGTAATAGGTAATGCAATAATTTGCCTAGGGGAGGCTGGGTTGGATGCACAATAGGTGAACTGGAGGTCTACGAGGGAGCAGTGGGTGAATCAGGAAATAACCAAAGAACAAATATTCACATCTGCAATACAATCCCACAAACATATGAACATTAAAAAGTGCAATACACATGTATAGACACATTACTGGCACATACCCACATAATTGTCTGGCCTGAACTGAGCTATCCAACTCCAACACACCTGGATACATACTTGAATACCCATCATCCCCTTCACAGCACCCCCCCCCTTCATGAACATCAAACAAAACCACCCATACTCGGGCTGCTAGATAGGCGCAGCCATATCTGCACATACTGACCCCTACCCATATCTAGTAGGCAGTCTCACCCTAGGCAGTCTCAGGATTGCAAACTATGTATCCCTTGCATGTATAACCCTACCTTATTGCCATAAAGCAAAGAAGGTCATCGGTCCCCACAATTTTTGGATATCTCTCATGGGATAAGTATCTGTTCTAAACATTAGACATGGTGTCACAACATGATGTCCAGTCCTATATACATCTGGACTCAAGTTGTATGAGCAGTAATTGTCCACAAGACTGCTCAGCCTCCAGCCGGTCCTGAAGAACCTATGACCTAGGATTAAACACCTGACCGTGATGCACGTCTTCCCACGTGCATTATTGGGAATATATACGTTACACATTCGCATAGTGGCAGTCGGATATAGGGTGATTAAGGCGCTTTAAAGCAGACGTAAGTAGGGTTACCACCTGTCCCACTTTGCGAGGGACAGTTCCTTTGGGGCAGTTGTGTCCTGACCACATATAATACAATGGCAAATGTCCTGTGATTGTAGGTAATACTTATGTCCCATTTCATATAACAGTTGCATAAAACAGTTATTTCTGTATGTAAAATACTTAAATGTTACAAGAAACAGATTAAGCAACTAAACTGCTATAAGAATAAGCTTTCATTTAGGCAAATAAGTAAAGTTCTAACCTTTGTACTGACCGTGGGTATGTGTCAGCCTGTAAAATCTGATGTGTGTCCCGAAAATGCCCCACTTTCGCCATTTGAAAAGGTGGCAACCATAGACGCAAGCAGGTATGCAAGCATGTATGTGCAACTGTAAGTGGCGGTGATTCAATGGTATGGGAAATGTAAATAAGCATGTGGGTGTATTTGCATGTGTATGTACAGACCGATATACACACACACACACACACACACACACACACACATATATATCTATATATATATATATATATATATATATATATATATATATATATATATATATGAGGAATGAAAATGGTCACAATATAGCAGTCACAATGAATGTGAAAGGAAACAGCAGCGGAAATCCCCGTAATATTTAGTGCTGTTATATATCAGGATGGCCATAGGTGAGCACACCTCTGCATCCCCAACCACAGGTAGGACGCTAAAAATGGAATGAACGATCTCCCCGTGCTAAGTCTGACTTTCAGCTAGGTACAGGGCAGTCCCAGTCCCCAGCCGAACAAGCCTAAACCCAGATGACCATATGAACACCCTGACAATCAAACACACGTATGTGCCAGGACTATAGGCTTTGGAGGTTTGAATATCCTCGGAATGAGTAAACATGCAACACAGGTCCAGAGCAGTAGGGAATAGGGAATGGTGCATGTGTAGTAGTACAGTTTTCCCAACAGGAAAATGGGTGCCTGCTGTGTAAGTGAAGTGATGAGGCATATGTTTGGGTAACTATGAATCATGGGTATACATATAAATGAAGCAGAACACCAATAGTGTAGTGGTTAGAGCATCCACCTAATGAAAAGGCATTCACAGTTCAAGTTCGACAATAGCACATATCATTTTCCTTGTGGAATGAATGTTGCTCTGCTGTAAAGCCGACATTTAAACATGTAAAGGTGAACGTGTGTATTGCATGGGACTATTAACCAGATCCTTTCAATCAAAGTGGTACTGTCATAATGAATAAGGCACAACTAAGCACAAATAAGCAGCAGTAAACATATGTAATGCACAGTAAGCATAGGCGAGTGCGAATGCGCAGGTATAAGCAGCTCCCAGCATAGGAAATGTATGTTTTAATGTGCAGATGTAATACACATACACACACACACACACACACATATATATATATATATATATATATATATATATATATATATATATATATATATGTATATACACACACAGATATGTATGTATAGATATATATCTACATACATGAAAATATATATATATATAAATATATATATATATATATATATATATATATATATATATATATATCAAGAATGGACGTTGTAACAATAAAGCATACACAAGGGATGTGAAGGGAATCAAGAGCAATGTTGGTATTATATAGTGCTTTCAGCATATGTCATAAAAAGCTGCCCAGGAGTGAGCAGAGCACCACTACTCACGCCACAGGCAGGGTTTTACCAGTGGGAGTAACATCGTCGAAATGCTATGTCTACTTTACACACAGACTGAATGTAGTCCCATGCTGGGACCTCCACAAATTGGGAAGCGCAAAAGGCCGGATTCCATAATCCCAGAAAGTGCACGTATGTGCAAATATACATGGCGGGAGACACTGGGCAGGATTCACGAAGCCTCCATGTAAGAGTTACAAGGCTTACACAGAGGCTGCAGTTAAACGGTGTGATGTCAGCATGTCATGCATATGCATGAGGGCATGCTGAATCACACCTAAGGCTTACACGGTCCGTGGAAGACAGTAGGGGGTGTGTCCCTAGGCCAAGCCCCTCAAACGGACACGCCCCCAGAAGAGTAAAAGTCCCGAAAGTAAACCCCCATGACAGAGTCCGTGTAAATGTGAATAAACACAACACAACACATGCCCCCACAGACTATGAACATAAAATATATAAATGAACATGTTATATATTTTTTTTAAATTGTAAAGATATTTGCCCGTGAGTGCGCTCGTTTGCGCGGGCGTGCCCGTAACTTAGCCACAGTTAGCAGTCAGTGGAAAAGCATATAAGAACTACATATGCAAAGTAAGCCAAGAAGCAATAGCATAGCGGTAGAGATGTCGGCTGAAGAGCAGGCAGTCATGGTTCGAGCCCCCCCAACATCAATTTTTATTTTTAGTGAAATAAGCACAAAACAAGTCCCTGACATATATGTACACATATAAAATTTTATTTTATGTAAAATGTAATGAAATGGGCCATTTATTTTGAAGAAATGTGAGATAGCAAAATAATAAAAAATGCCAGATGTGCCTATAGCTGAGCTACAGTTTAACAAGTTGAGTGCATCTGGCCGTAGGTGAGCAGTGGTTTAACAGGTGTAAAATGAGTGCCCGTAGGTGAGCAGTGGTTTAACAGGTGCAAAATGAGTGCCTGTAGGTGAGCAGTGGTTTAACAGGTGTAAAATGAGTGCCCGTAGGTGAGCAGTGGTTTAACACGCTGAAACTGTGTGCCCCTAGCTGAGCGTAATATGCGTGCTGACAGCCAAATGATGCATAAACCAGCATACCCCTTTTGCGCGAAGCTGTGCGCCACGCCAACAAGCTAACCGACGGGCAACGTTGAGCAAGCTGTAACAAAACTGCCTTTACACAGACACACCTCCTAGCCTGTGTAGATAGTCATAAAATATAAAAAGCAGTGGCCAGGTTCGAACCCAGGATACCATGCACCATAGTCAAGGTACTGAACCACTAAGCCATGACAGTTGCACTTAGAAATGCAGTAATAGCATATATTTATATATATATATATATATATATATATATATATATATATATATATATATATATATATATATAGGAATGAATAGAAAGAGGAGCATGACAAAGCAGGTTTTGTGAAGCTGATACAATTCCAAATCGGCCAATCACAGATAAGTGCGGGAAAAACGGCATATATAAGCCCCATAAGCGGGAATACACAGCATAACCGATTGTAGAACCAACTTGCAGCCAGAATGTCAGGTGTAGGTGAGGGTAGTTGCTTTCGAGCACAGAGGTGGGGCATTGAGGAATCCAAATATACGGTTTGGCTCCTTGTCCACAATCATGAGGCCCAACTCATGCAGGGCCAGGTCCTGTGGGGAGCATATAGGGCTGAGGCGTGGGACCGGTTGGCTCATGATCTCACCAGTGTCACAGGGATACCAAGGACTGGTGAGCAGGTCCGTCACCACCATGTGGACCTGAA
>NC_056726.1:26152745-26170245 GCF_019279795.1 Protopterus annectens
TTCCCCCACCCATGCCCACCCCGGTTGTGACTGCCCTGTGATGCCAGTTCACAGACTACGTGTGCAGGGACATGCAAAAGCGCACCAGTCTTACAGCCCTGAGGGTGTGGGCCAAGCCTTGGGGAGCATTTTGCATTCATCCGGACACAATACCACTGTACAATGACTGACTGTGTCACTTCAACAGTTGCCTATGCTCCTATTGTCATTCCACAGGCATCTGGTATCTGTCCGCTATGACTGACCTGGTCAGACACAATACTGTGGCACAGATGACTTGCACCTGTCAGCCCTGGGAGTACAGCTCACATGTAAGGCACTTGCTGCTTCTATACTGCCTGTCTTGCACAGTTTCCAATAACTGTCACCAGCAGGGCAGTAACTGGCAGGCACGACATGGGGTCATGTGACACAATGCTTGCATCTTCCTCTGTGACGCACGCAGGCAAGGCACACCTTATAATGCACCACTCAAACATCTCTGCAGTGACTGGGACCTGCCTCTAGGCTCTGCAGAGCACACCTGCAATGGCAGGTTACAGACAGACCATACCTTTCAGGCACATACCTGGACCGGCACACCCACAGCTGAGGGGTTCCCATATCCCACTATGTTTTGCACACATCCTGGCAAGTTACATAGCACAATGCATCAGAGGTGCTCCACGTGCAACTAACTGTGTCCGGGACTGCTATACACATTGTAACAAGTGACAGAGTCAACATCATACCCCACGGGTAACATACCTTCTATGTTGGTATAGTGGACAGTGGGCCTCAGACAGCTACTACTGATGTGTGACTGACACTACCCCACACTTCACTGCGATAGCCACTCATGTACTGACACATCCATGAGTCATACCCTCCGCTCTGCTGGGTCAACCCATACACACCACCTCCAAGATCTACATTACCCTTGGCATGAACACTACCACCATGTGACTGGTGTTACACACCTGGGGTTATCCCCTCATTGGTGGATTCCGACCATATGCTAATCGACCTCGTTAGCCACATCCTGGCAACACACCCATCACAGCATACACAGTACATGAGTACTACAACACCTACTACAGATGTCTGCTGACAGCGGTTGTTAACATCATGACACCCGTGCAGATGGACAATGCACATACAAATGCTGACACATACCCCAGTGCACTTCATTAGCATGTACACAACTGCATGTATCATGCTATTCCACACAGAGCCATGATGGTACACACCAGATAACAGACGCCACTCTGGTGGTCATGTTCCATGGACATATGATGTACAACAACAGGTGTAGGCTGTTGCAGAGTGGTGTACATTCCCATGTGTGAGGTGGCTCACTGGTCAGCTGTGGTGGGGCCACAGGGTCCATCATCACATACTCCAAGACTAGCTACGTAAACATGACTGCCACACATTCCGGGGTGTACCACCAGGCATTATGGTGGTATATCAGTAGTCGATGGCAAAACCCACATCTGCTGTCACATACAACAGTCACTCAGGAACATTGCAGATCCAGGTATTGTTGCCAACATGCTGGAGGATGGATTCAATGCTGACATTACACCCTCTCACTCACTACAGGGCCGCAATCCATACATGAACATTGTGGTGTCCCTGTGGTCACACCTACACAGTACTGACCTATACTCTATATGTCCTAGGACACTGGCCCCATGTCACCTTCCAACGTCCCAGGCTGTGATGTCCACCAACCTCTGAATTACATGTCTCCCCACTAGGCCACCATATTCAGTAATAGCCTTGTTTCAAACATTGTAGCCCCTGAATGGCACACAGCAGCATTTATCACACTACACACAGGTGGCACCACATTGCACGAGTAGGACTATAGTCCTACACACCTGACTGGACTGTTCTGCATGGCTATGGGGCACATCATCAAGAACGTCATTCACAGAGACATTGTTGGGCTCCCGTCCTTTGCTGCCACCCGGGATGGGCTTCTTAGGACCAGGGCATGGCCCCTACACATGGTGGATCCTTTCATACAGTTACCAGGGCAGTTGCTGATGGTACGGGAGTCCACACATCCTACATTGTCCTCTCATTGCCTTTCAGCACCATTCCCCATTCTGGTATTGACAACATACACATCCACCTGCACATCATATCCTGTGTCTCAGGATGTTATGCTATGTGGCTCATGGACAGGACACACAGTGAGGCCAGCATACCATAGTACCTACTACATGTCAGGTACATTTGGCATACCACGGTCCTCAGTCATTGGGCCCCTCATGTTCAGTATATGCTTCCCTGCGGAACAGGCTAGCACATGGGACTTTCCCTACCTAGCTTTCAAACCCCTGCATACCATGCACCATGATTGCTCCACCAGCTGATACTGACTCCAACCATACGGGTGTCGCTGTGACAGATACATAATATGACTATCATGGCATCAAGCTACATGACACAAGGTGCAGGCTCATCACCTTTGCATTACACCATTCACCCACTGACTATCACATGGATGGTAGTCCCCTACATACATATCACATTGTACATGTTTGCAGTACACATATATGTCGCACCCACTCCTGTGATTACCGTATTGCCACTGTGGCGTGGATATCCTTCTACGTGGCCACACCTATCTGTACTGGGTGTGTAGCTGGTACATAAGCACCCATTGTACCTCTGAACTCAAAACATCTACACACATTCAAGAGTACACCACCCCATTTAGGGTGTACCTTACACAACAGCTACAGCTTTACATGCCACAACATTAACACGCCATGATGTTTACTGAGCTACGACAGTTTAAATATGCGGCTGCACTACGGACACCACATGTGTACACATTTGCATACTACATACTCAGGGGTGACCTCTGCTGATCAGACAGGGCCCATGTCCACAACATTATTAATGGATATACTCCTCATACACGACATAAGCAGAGGCCACTGTGAGCAACATGCTCATGGATATGTGCACACACACCACAATGAGTGGGATGTGCTTGTGGGTTACATTCCCAAACCGGACACTCACCATGCTTTGGAACATAAGGCCTATGTACATCACGCAGGGACACTCAGTAGCACTGTTCATGTGATACCTCCCTTGGTGGTTGGGAGACACATGTAGGCCTGGGATCACTGCAGTGGCTGTACTGTGCAGAGGTGCAGGTGACACCTGGCTCTGCTGTTCACAGGACACTACCCTAGAGAGGTGCCACTAGTGTGAACACTGTAGTTGTGCTTACACATGGACTTGCCAGACTGCATAGTACCCCACTATGCACCTGTGAAGCTATTACATGTCCTTTGTGCATGGTTACTTGGTAGCCCTTCCATTTAGATTAGCTATCATGCTATTACTATGTCCCATACCTACAGGCCATATGTATCCTGTTATTGTACATACCAATAGACGATACCTGTGGTATGCATGATATGCCTGTTATGCTGTGTAGAATATCTATCATATCTACCTATAATACTATACATTACACATATTTCACATAGTATCCCATAATGCAAAGCATACTTGCACAGCGGGACCACCTTACATATGTCATTAACGTTATATGCCCATACACATGCATGCTGTGACAGTATATCAACATATACTATCCCCTGTTATGGCACGTCCTTGTTGGACATACCCTACCACTGATGGCTGGTTGTATGGAATTGTTCTGTTTAACGCCATCATGTAGCATCCCTTGTGGTGTCTGTGCTGTGTACCTTGTGTCTCACTGCTGGACGCACAGTTTCTACAAGCGTTAGTATGCTCAGCAAGACATCAGTACATAAATACCTTTCCCCACTTTATGCATTGCGGACACGTTTAATTAATGCAAACCAGGCTACACATACAGTAAAACTAATTAATACAGATCATGCTATACATAACCTTACATATCGGGTGTTCTACACACCTTGTTGTCCTTACGGCGTTTCGTTTCTATCTCTCTCACAGTGTTTCAACTGGTATTCGGTATGAGCATACGGTTTGAATGTCTGGCAAGTCATCCTTATATACGTTGATACCTGTAACATGTGGATTCATCCCGCCAATTGGTGTTCCGGAGTGACTAATTACTTGCATATCAGCTGTGCAGCTACTCCATTCACCAATTACGCAGCAACAGTGGGGTATAATTGGATTCTCCACTTGGGCATTGCCTATTTGCCCTACCTTCGGGGAGACGGTCTGTATTGTGTTTTGTTATGTGTAACTGCAACTGCTATGCATGGAGACAAGTATAGTTTGGATTCATGTCCCCCATGGATTCTGTGTGACAGGTAGAGTATTTGGTTCAACATGTGGGTGTACCTGTCATCCCAACGTGTGATAATGGAGTATTGCAAACAAAACCTGTAACATGGCTGTTTGTTCCATTATACAACACCTGCAATTTTGCATGACGCCTTTAATTGTGTCTCTCACATGGTATGTTGAGGGTTCTGCAGATGTAATTGACTGACTGGATGTTTGTGCTGCTATTACAGTCTGTATTGCTTTAGTTTCTAGTGTGGGGGATGTCAGTGGGTGTACGTAGCATATACAGGTTTGTGGGCCTTGCATTTCTACATAATCCATATATATGTGTGTGGGCTCTGTCCCTAATTACAGAGCTAACAGTTACTAGACTTATGTTACGGGATTATACGTTGGGCCATTGTTAATTGGTTTCTATATCATCTACAGGTGAGCTTGCTACTTGTATACCTCCATAATTGCTGCAATATGTCAAGGAATATGTGTAAGTGACAGCTATCCCTTGTATTTCTGTCCCAGATATTTGCAGTCATTGTGGTTGTGTTGTTAAAAGAGCCTGTTTGCCATGGGTTGCCACCTTTTCATATGGTCATTGTTGGACACCTGCAGGACACACAGCGGTGTTTACAGGCCAACACGTAGCCACGGTCAGTACACAGGTTAGCACATACTTTTATCCTCACTACATACCTATTGTTGTGTGACTTTGGCTACTTATCATATTGCATGTAACATTTACGTTTCTTACATACAGGCATAACTATTACATACGACTGTTACATTATATATGGGACATATTTATGTCCTACCATCTAGGACATTTGCCCTTTGTACTGTTTTATGTCAGGACACACCTGCCCAGGGTGGGGCTGTCCCTCTTACTGTGGGACAGGTAGTAGCCGTATGCCTATGGCTAGCTATACCCACACCTACCGTACTGATCTGCCTCTGACTTGGCACTAACAAACACATGTTGCGGACACACACACACGCACATTACAGTCACACAGAGACACACACGGCACCCTCAATGCACACTTACACAGACTACGGCACTCACAGACACAGTTGAACACAGTACCTACATGGACCGCGATACCGGCAGCGGTGACTAACTGTCCCTTCATATCATCATACTATTACTTGTGGATGTACTGTTCCAGTACTGTGTTCTATCGGTCTTTCAGCCTCGTGGTTATGCATGTCGGTATATTACACATTCCATGGTTGGCGGTATCCTATTTATTTATACCTCCAAGGTGTTATGAATGTCGTTGAACTATCTATTATATTTGCAGATATCGCTGAATCCATCAATATCACCATATATCCTTCTATTGCCCTTTCTATCTGTATTATATATATGCATATGTGTACATATATATATATATATATATATATATATATATATCTATATATATATTTATATATATATATAGCTATATATATATTTATATATATATATATATATATATATATATATATATATATATATATATATATATATATATATATATATATCTGGCGGGGAACGTGACAGGCACACAGAACCACCATATGCTGTAAGGCTCATGCACTGTTCAGGTATTGGCATTCCATGTTCCACTGGCTGTTGTGTTTACAATGTTTGAGGGCTGCCTATGTAGGAGTCACACATTGGGCCACCTATACATTACAATTTACAGGTGGTCATGTTTGTATGCCATCCATTTTACTGTGTGTGCAGGTGGAGAGGTGTCAGTCCGTAGGGGCCTACACTGTCAGAGTATGTGCTATACGTTCACTCTTTGACAAGGCGTAGGCATATTGGGCACGCCTCCGTCTGCCTACTGGGGCTGGCACAGTGTGTTCATGGTCTGAATCCCTCTGTGCCTGTAATGGCCTTGGCAATTGCGGTGGGTTATGAGGGCCTTCACCATTTTGTCCCTGCTGCAGCTGCTTCCGCTGGATCATATTATGTAGCATGGCACATACTATGACGATGTGGGCACACGTGGCTGGAGAGTACTGCAAGGCTCCACCAGATGTATCCAAGCACCGGAACCATGATTTCAGCATCCCAAACACATGATCTATGATGATTCTGGTTTGTGCGTGTGCCTCATTATGGCGTTCTTGCATGAGTGTGTGTGCATTTCTGATGGGAGTCATCATCCACGGCTCCAGTGCATAGCCAGCATCCCCCACAAGATGGCCATGTGGGATGTCCCCCCTGACAAATACCTGATACAGCTGTGAGGCATGCCAGATATGGGAGTCATGGTAGCTTCCAGGGCTGCCAGCACACACATCCATGATAATGCCCTGGGCATTGCACACGACCTGGCAGTTGATGGAGTGGAATCCCTTGCGGTTTATGTAGCGCCTACCCTGCTCACCGGGTGGTGACTTGATTTGTATGTGTGTGCAGTCTATCGCACCCAGTACCTCCGGGTATTTTGCCACACGGTGGAAGTGGCGCATATTGCTGGCCAACTCCTCCTGAGTTCTGGGGAAGTATATCTGCTCATTGGCATATGGTAACATGGCATCCAGGAACTGGTGTAGTACCCTGGATGCCTGTGGGATACCCATTATATCTCCAGTTGACCTTTGAAAGGTACCTGTGGCCAGTATTCGCAGGCTTACACATACTTTCGTGTCCACTGGGATGGGTTCCCCTCTGTTGTTTCTGGTTCTCAGGCATGGCCAGCACAGCTCCACTATTTGCTGTAAGATGTCCCTGTCCACCCTGTAATGCTCTATTATCTCCAGGTCATGTAGCCCCTGGTAGGTTACCCTTGGTCTGAACACTCTCCTTCTCCTCCGAGGCCTGTGGTGGTTGTCGGCATCATCCTCCACAACACCGTCAGTCTCTAACACATGCTGATGAATCACAGCTATGGCAGCTCCCAACATGTACATTTTAAAAGTTCCCTGTGTGTTTACACCTATGGTGCGGTGTTTGGGAATACACAGGTGTGTGTTGGGTGCTTTCACACTTTATACTATTGTGCTGTGAACACCGATGATGTCATAGGGTGTGTATGTACGATCGTAGCTACAGGTTATCTTATGTGCTTTACTGCCGGAACTACTATTGTGGTGCCTTTGGTGTTGAATTACATTTGCCTGCCATGGATTACCTCTTGACCTTCCCTTTACATTTCTGCACGTTGCACCTACCATTTTCTGGCATGCATCCTGCAGCCTACTTTCATTTGTACTTTCCTGGACCTGGCGTATCTTGCGTTATGTGTGCTACTGCCGGTCTGCTGTCAGTTTGCTTTGCTCTGCTGTGTCAGGTCTCCTATCTTTGCAATCCAATACCTCCCCTCCTTTCTTTGCATTCCAATGCCTCCCCTATCCTGTTTTGCAGGTTTCTGCAAGCAGACTTGTCAGCTGCCCTCAATTGGCCTTCACGGGTTGATTGGTGTTGATTGCTCATTAGTACTCCAATTACCCTACTTCCGCATTTCCTTCTTTTCTTCCCCTGACCTTCCTGTTTCTGCTATTGTTTGTGGCATGTGCGTCTGATTACTGGGTTTCAGGCACGTTTTCATCCTCGTACACATGCGCTTTTGGGCACCATGTGTGCTCTCAGCTAAACGATTCCTCCCCACCCCTGTCCTGCAGCTTTGCTTAGCAATGGACAGGCCGGATTTGCAATGCTCCAATGTGCTTACTGCTACGGTGGCACACCCCTCTGCTGATGTCATGTATCTCCTCTGAGCCACTCCTCAGTGTTATACCGCTGTGCCGTATGGTACAACCTTCATCCGGTGGGACATTTGCGATTCAGTATTATCTGCCTCATTTGCATGGCATTGACTACTAATTCATAGTTACCATGCCGAACACTATCGCAGGCCCTTAGCAACCCTTGCACCTTGTTGTGGTGTTACATGCCTACCATTGTGTATTATGCTGTAAACCTGATTTCTATTACGTTGCAATTTTATGACATTTTTATATTATTTCTTTATGTTACAGCTTCCGCACACATGCCCTGCGGTTGCGCTGTGCGTTACTGTGGACATGACATTAAATGTTGTTATTTACATGTTGTGCATCTTTTCTTATGCCATTGGCTGTGTATTTCGCCATTGGCATATGTTAACGTTGTGATACCTGGCTCTGGCCCTCTTCCATAACTCCGATGGTCTGTTTGGTTAAATGTAAACCGTGTTTTTTGGTTTACATTTCTGTGGGCTTACGCTACGCTTGCACCACTTCATGAATCGCTATATGCCTTCATTTGCATGATGCGACACTGCACATGGGGTGATTAGCATACCTACGCCGGGGGCTGTGCAGTTCTGGCGTACGCCAGTAGTGCACGTGGAATTGAATCCTACCTGAATTGCTCGACAGCCATATTTGGTGTTATACCGCCTACGCTATGCCTGCGCCTGGCGCAAGCTTCATGAATCCCGGGGTTTGTTTTTTCTTGTTATTAACCTGTCATGCTCTGTGCAATAAAGTGTTAGCTCTAGGGAGCCAGAAGGGATAGAAGATTAGAAACAAGATTAAGACATAAGTAGGATAAGAGTTGTTTAAGTCTCCCTGTTGAAGATGGAAATGTGCTTGCAAATGCTTTCTTGCTACACTATTCAAATGGTATGTTACTGAAATTTAAGTGGAGATAAATGCAAAAATTTGCATGTAAACATATGACAGAAATGTAAAATGTCATACAATCATAACTTGACATACATCTGTAATAGAACCTATGATGACACTATGCAAAAACATCAGTCTACAGATTGGAATTATCTCAACACACCTTAAAGGAACTTCTACTGCACTACATCCAGCAGCCTAACAACTGCCAGAGTAACTGTTTCAAAGTATTGCCTTTACTTTGTGTTCACACAGCACAGCAGATTTAAGCACTTTAGCAGAAAATAACCAGCCTACTGCAACTGAAAGTAAAATATTCAGCTTTTGCCATAGGAAGTTAAATGCCATTCACCATCACTCAGGATTGGTACATGATGTCAATATCCGCGGAAATGCAGAGGACAAAAAGTGAAGAAATTTCAATGTGCGATTTCTGGCCAGGTGTGTTGTATGTGATTCTATTGTTTTGACCAGATTAAATGTGTGGAAAGGGGATTGATAGGAAAGTGGTGAAAATTGGGGGTGCCCAGCAGAGGTAGGACACAGGGGAAAGAATACAGGAATTTGTAGGAGGATGGTGACACAGCACCATAGCTGTCCATTTTTTCAGAATATAAATGCAGTGTTGTACATTCAGTTTCATGACTTTGTTGCTGTCACCCATCCCTGGTGTGGTAACTCTACAAAATAATGTGGAATAGCCATTTGGACCAACTCAAGTGTGTCAAAATGGCACATAAGCAAAGTAGAGAGCTTTGTTTGGGGTAATTTTGTTTTTTTTTTTTTGGGGGGGGGAGCAACAGGTGTTTTTTTTCTTTTTTTTTTTTTTTTGGAGAGAAGTATGTTTGGGAAGGTGGTTAGGAATGAGAGGTCCAGGTAGGTAGGGTAGGTTAGGTAGCAGGAGCAGACATACAGGACATACAAGACAAGCAGGGATGGTGATGGACACAAAAGGTTGAGAGACACCATGACTGGAAATAGGTAGGGGTCCTCAGAGGTAGATCCACATTCAGTCTGACAACAGTGAATATCTAGTCATCTCTCACAGAACCGTATTCACTTTCTTCTGTGTCAGTTGTCTGGGTCAGTAAGGGATGTGGCATTGTTTTGGCAATACAATGCAGTAGCTTCTCAACCCTGTCAATTTGGGCACCAAACCCTTCTCTATAATGCCCTACACCAGCCCAGTCAGCTTCTCACAGGTGACAAAACCACCACCTTTATTACTACCGCTCCTGGAGGGTACTACTGCACCAGCAGCTGGGTCAGAGCTACCTGATGCAGGAGGTGCAGGTAGAGTAGGAGTTGTGGAGGCAATGCTGACAGGTTATGAGCCAGATGTTCTGGGTGTCTGTGCTGCCTGTGATCGATCCAGTGAACTATCACCACACAACTGATATTACTATCAGTATTTGCCATAGACACAGACATATGAGAGGAAGAAGGAAAAGAAGATTACATATAAGGAAGATGTGAGATCACATCAATTCACATTGAAACTGCAACAGAAAAAATCCCTGAAACCTGTCCTTTGTAATTTGCCAGTAGATGTGTCAGGAATGTGATCCTAGCAATAGTTAAGCTGATATTTCCTCACAGACTATAAAACAAATATTTGCAACAATGCAGCTGTTTTCCACTCTTTATTTTGTGAGCAGCATTCCCTTATCAATGATTTTCTAATGACAATGCTATCTTTTCACTATTACTATGTGTTTCAATGAGTAAAGTATATCATTCATATTTCATAATTGTTACTCAGAGACACAAACTGTAGTCATAAACATTTCATAAAAATGTTTAGAATATTGTTCTCCTAACTCAGGTCAATATAGTCCCATAATTTAGTGTTATAATCTCTTCTCCTTGACGGGTGGCCACAGTAGTACAGTGGTTAGCATTGCTGCCTCACAGCAAGAGGTTCTCCAGGTCGATCCCTGGCTGCGGTGCCTTCTGTGTGGAGTCTGCATGTCCTCCCTGTGGTCACGTGGGTTTCCTCTTGGTTCTCCGGTTTCCTCCCACATCCCAAAGACATGTTGTAGGTGGACTGGACACTCTAAATTGGCCCTAGGTGTGAGTGTGTGCCATCTGTGGAAGGTTGGACACCAGGCTGGCAACTTGATACCGTAAAACTTGACTGCCAATCATGAGTGGACAGGTGATCCGCTGTAGCAACCCCTAACTGGGAAAAAGCCAAAAGAAGAAGAAAGTCTGTTCTCCTTGACACACCCTCAATAACTGTACATCAAAGAGGCCATACTGTGAAACATTAATTGTTCCTGCAGTCAGACTAATCATTCACAATTGCAAGCCCTTATCAAGTAACATTTCTCAGTGCTTATCCTTGCAGAGGCAGGGCATATGCATACAATTGTGTAGGACCATACACCATGTTTACATTCTCTATTTTTACTGCAGATTTTGGAATTCATAAATGCTAATGAGTTCACACTGATTGGCTTGTTCACAGTGCTCAAAGGGCTGAATCTGCACTATGCACTATATCAAGGTAACCATGTCGGCAAGGAAATTGTATCATGGTAGAGGAGACTGGATCATAAAGCTCGATGTTATTTGCTTGTAAAACATGTTTCTAGTTTCACAACTGACTTGCTGCAAAGTGTTGCTGTTTCTTTTTTTAATCTATATAAAATGCTGTATTTCAGCCTAACTGATGGATTGAATTTCATAATACACCTATTGCTTTACTGTCTGCATTGTTTGCTTCTTGCTGTTGGCATATTGCTGTATATCAATTATTTTTTCCATTACAAATGTTTGCAATAAATGTAACATGACATTATGTAATTTTTATGCACATATGACCAGTTATTGCAAAAGAATGTTGTATTACTTTATTGCAAAAGAATGTTGCATCACTTAGTAGCAAGGTCAGCATTTTGGTATTTGCAGCCCACAAAGTGTGTTAAGCTGTGCACACTCCACATAAGTGGACATCCAACAACAGTTTTAACAATTTGTAATAAAAAAGTGTACATTGTTTTGGTTAATGCTGTGATTTACTACTCAGTTACATACCTCCTGTTCTCCTTACATAACTTTTACACTTGCTTTTTATTTCCTTTACTTTTTAGGGGGGGTCTGTATTTACTTGTGTGTACTAATATGAAGCTTTAATTTTTAAATTATTTGTACATAATGGCTTCATACATTCCTGTTCACATTTGTTTTGTTAACAATCACTTGTGTCTTAATTGTGAATTTTGCATTTATTTTGCTTCGACTAATACAGGGCTATAGTGCCCAAGACACCTGCACACTGTAAAATGCCATACAGTGATGCACATAATGAAGCTATTATCCAGGCACTACATCAACACAGTTCCTTCTTCTTAGAAAGAGGCATAGGTAATAAGTACTCTCATGACTGTATCTGGGGGCAAATGGTCAAATATGTAAGTGATGTAGTCGGCCATGGCCATACATACCAGAAAATCTGCCATACTACCAGTCATATAAATAGCATGTGACCAAGAACATATGACTCCATTGAGTGGGACGTGATAACAAGCAACCATTGAATGAAACTGAGGAGCTCCTGTCCACTGTCAGAGATCCCTGACACCTCAGCAGAGGGTTCACAGAGAGTCGTTGATGTTGGTTCCGACATGGAAGACACATCAGTGTGTCTATTTCAGAGCTTCCAAGTATGTAATATAATCCAATCATTCACATTCACTTCTTTGGTGTTAGGCTTGCATTCATGTATCATCCACCACCACCACCACACTGTGCCATTGACGACTATGCCCTGCCATTTGCAATTTTTTTCATTTAGTTATGGTTGCATATATGTGCGTGGAAAAGTGAAATGTTTGATGCACATTAATGGGCAAAGTCCATAGCTGGATACTGCAGCCATCAGTCATACACTATCACTGACATTACTGTACACATTAGAGATGTCTCATCTCAGGGACCTATAACTATTTGCATATGGGAATAAGGGGTTATCATTTTTCAGACAGGTTTTACACTTAACTTGGGTCTCAGGTGAGGCTGGAAGAGGTTGCTTACTTCTTCTACTGCTTCCCTGTCTACCCAGCATTGCTGTACAATTTCTGTGTCGTGCAATCCCTTATAAGTCAAATGGGATATAATCACCTTTATTCTTCTTGGCTGATGTCTGTCAGCAACTCCTGGAATTAAAGCCTATTCTATTTACAGGTTAATGATGGCAACAAACAACCAATAACATTTTTTTCTAAGTGTAATCATGGCTGAAATGAAAAAGAGTTTGGATTACAGAACAAATGGATACATTAAGTGTACAGGATTGCTTTATACGTTCCTGAATAGTGCCACTGTTATAAGAGAAATCTAATTTCTCTGACATTTGTCAGAAGAACCACACAGCGATGTTCGATAAGCACATAAAGCTTTATTTTACATGCATGGAGACACACCACATCAAGTATGTTAGCAGTAGTCTAACTTTTCTACAAACTGCAGGGGGTTTTATAGCCCCTTCTGCACGTACACACACGTATTCAACAAGATATTTACCAGACACTGACATAAGATAATCACAAGTTCTGTTTGTTCTCGGACTTCAGATTAACATCTGCACATTCTTTCATGGTCAGTATGTTTAAGCAAGTCAAACAGTTCTTTACAAATTCCTTCTTTGTATGCAAGACAGTTTAACCCTTATTATGCTTGATGCAAAGTAGTTGTTCATACAGAATTTTATTACATTTCCCCCCTAACAACACTTTTTATCATGCAAAATTTTTTTTACTACACATCTTGGTCATACAATTTTTCATTCGATTCGTCTCCTTTGTGCCCATAATAGTAAGCTTTTGTCATATTGGCATTTATTACATTAGACATTAGCATACGAACACAGGGTATACAGCAACACCCTAAAAACAGAAATACAGTGGCACCAACACAGACAGCAATTAAAACATTCATAAAAACACTTCCCCAACTTCCAAACCAGTTTTGAAAAAAATTCAGTCAAAGGATTTTGTCCTGGCGTTGTAAACTCGAATATCTTTTGGATGGTTTCGAGATGACTTTCAATCTCGTGCTGGTTGTCCGGTATAAATGAACAGCACTCCTTCTGGATAAGAGCACAAGTACTACCTTTCACCGCTAGGGTGAAATCGAGCACCATATGGTTCTGCAACACTATTGTTCTCATAGCCGTCAATTCGTCCGTCACCAATTCTAGCACAGAAAAAGTTGCATTACTCAGAGTCTCTAACAGTTTTGACAATTTTCTGAGTTCCCAGATAGATTTTACTGTCCCATAGCTGGAAGAATGCCAGCACCAGAAATAACATCATCACCCAAGTCCATGTGTGATAGCCCTTTGCTGCTGCTGTGGGCCAAATTGTGATGATAGATCCAGGACGCATCGATTTTACCTATGGGATTAATAGGTTTACTAACCGCACGTACATTTCGTATTTTACCTTGGGGTAGTGTAAATACATGTCTTATTGCTGGTATCAAATAACCTAAGAAACAACTACCAGACCAATTTCCTGGCAGCCATTTATAAGCCCTTTTGCCACATATAAAATAACAATTTTCTGCCTTAGTGGTTACATTGCTGTGTACATAACCTTGTCCAGAATGAAAAATCTTTTTATCAATTACTATCAATTGCTTAAAAAGAACAGAGTCCTTCCTTACTTCTTCATATGTTCTATGCATAAGTTCACAAAATGAATTGTAAGTGGTATTAGAGTAGGTGGAGTCATTGTTACATTTATAAGGATCTGTTGTATTACAAAAACTCCATCCTACTTTAACTTTACCAAATTTTTGAAAACACACAATTCCATTTTGTTGACCGAACAGTTGCAATGCTATTTTGTCTTTTGAAGTGACATTAGAAGTATCATATATTAGATTTGTCCACATTTCATTTGCCCCCAAAGGTACCGTGTCTAATATTAACCCTCTATAAGCAGTAGGAATAGCAGTGCAGATCCAGCAGTTAGAAACATTTAGGGATGATGCATAAGTATGCTGAATAGCTTGGTATGTGTTAAAAGGTGGATGCCAAGCTGCTCGCTTAATAGGCTTGCTGACAGAATCTGAAAATAAAAAAAGGCCAAAACAAAAAAACAATAATCACAATAATTGTTAATAAGATAACTGTGCAATGCTTTTGGGGGAAAGCTTGCTGTTGTGCACTATTATCATTCATTTGTCTTTTCCTAAACAAATAACACTTCATTTTTATTACTTAAAACAAGAAGCTTAGAACAACCCCCTTTTATTTATGCTTGGGAATCTGTTGGGGGAATGTGATTTTTGTCCAACTCAAACTGTTTTACCAGTTTGCAATGTGTTAGATGAATCCACGAGGTACGTTCTTTTATTCGAACTGCAGTAGGAGTTGAAATCAGCACCTGGAATGGACCTTCTCACTTCGGCGAAGTCCAGTTCTTTCTCTTGACTATTTTGACCCAAATCCAGTCCCCAGGTTTCACTGCGAGGATGTCATCCTTCTTTTGACCTGAAAGGTAATCATTTGTTAGTGATGTTTTAGTTTTTGTTAACAATTTTCTCATGTAATCTGCTAGCTCCTCACCCCCCTCATGTTCCGCAGGCAATAACCCTTGCCACTGTGGGATGTAATAAGGGCGTCCGTAGAGGAGTTCAAATGGGGTGATACCTTAGCATGTACTTTTGCTATTAATGCTTTCATTATCATATTCTGCCATTTCCCCTTGTTTTGAGGGTGTACCCTAATTGCAAAAGCTGTTTATTAAACATCAAATAGTACATTGCAATGTGTGTGGTGCACTGCAATGCACCCATGCAAGCTGAACTTAGTGCAGTTGTTCATGAATCCAGCTCTTAATCTAAAACAATGAAGGTTGACTGCAAAAGTATCAACCACAAAAGGTCAAAAACACCATACCTGACACATTACTATGCATGCGCTGGGAAACAGCGTCAGTATATGCATAATCTAAATTTGAAAAACAATCAAAAACATCAATTTTTGATGATGGCAAGGCTTGCTGCAACCCAGACTCCCCTGTTAATTATAAACACCCACTCCAAGTTCACAAAAACACTGGATAAGGGCGGATTTCTCAGCCTTGTGAATTGTGTGATCTCACACACCTGTTGATCATCTGCTTAGTTGACCACATGCATCAAGGCTTTTGTCGACTTAACTAGAGATCTACCAGTTTACTAGCACCATCTTCATAACAGATGCACAAATGTTGAAAAGCCACTCCATACAGCTATATATCTGTATCTAACTATTTATACATGTATGTTTAAATCAATCAAGGAATGGTTTCATAAAGTGCAGATTTTGATGCTGAAATTATCGGTGACTAAATTAACCAAATTAAGCTACAGTTATTGATTAGATCATAACTCATGATGATTTCATTTTGGTCATGTTTGTGTGACCATTGAGCTATGGGTCTATATCACATTATCAAAATTCCAAAATGTCGAACACCATAAGTTCGACCTTGGAATCTCGAAATGTGAACACTCAGAACAGCAAATTTTTTTCCCTTGGAAAAAATTTGCTGCTCCGAGAATACACACACACACAGCACAAGCACACCAAAATACATAATCCACACATACACACTTCACAGAACCCTACACTAAACTGTACATACACTACTAGCTATCCACTTACCTTAACCCAACCCTAACCCTAGGGTCCATAACTAACGCACAGTCACCTTACCTGCTCCCTAACCCTAAGATCCCTCACTATCGCACACTCACCTTACCTGCTCCCTATCCCTAAGGTCCCCAACTACCACACACTCACCTTACCTCGGTCCGTTCGGACACTTACCTTATTTGCACCACAGTCAAGGAAATAATGAAGCCGCAGAAATGGCCCCTGAATACTTTCCCTAAGAAAATTCTGTATTTCAAGCATTCGCTGAATTGGGGTTGATATTATAACATTTGAAGTTTTAAGACTTCGATGTTATAATATAGACCCTGAGCTAGTATGTATAAGTTAAGGGGTGAGAGATTAGAGCCTCCACATTGAGAGGTGTGAGGGCAATGCTCTCCATTTTAAAATATAGCCTAGGATTTAGAAATGTTGTTGCCAGAGGTAAGCCCTTTTACTGTTCATTGTAACTATTTCTGATTTAGAGACCACCCTACCACTATGCCTTGCCACAAAGAGGTGCAGCACCATGGGGAAATTGTCTTTCTGACCTAATGCAAATGCTAATGAGGCATTCTGGGAGAATGGCATTTGTTAATTAGCCATGATATCTCCTCGAGAAGTAGGGGTTTAACGCAGCTGGGCAATTCACAGAACTTGTGCAAATTCTTATCTCCAGCTGCATTAGTTAATTTGTCCAGCGGAGTTCATGGTCACCCATTACTCTCAATGGGAGAGATCATGTTAGAGGTAAGTGCCTCAAATGTTTAGCAGGGTCTATATCATATGAGCGAATTGCACAAATTGCAAATGCTCATAATATCGAACGTACCGGACCTCGAAGTGCATTTTCTGAGATCACGGTACAGTGAAGAATGGGATATTTGCCCTTTCCTCACTGTAGTGCAATCTCGGAGTTGGAATACATACTTAGCGGGGGGGGGCACAGCTCCCCAAAATAGGAAGTTCAAGGTCCGGTACATTCGA
>NC_056726.1:26175245-26197745 GCF_019279795.1 Protopterus annectens
GAAATATTTTCTGCTTAAAAACCACAGCTTTGGCCGGCTAAGAACTTACTGTATTCAACTGGACGTATAAGAGAATTTAAGTACCTTTATCTGCACTTTTATTTTCAAAAAATTACAGTATTTAAATTGATTTTAACTGTGTGTTGCAGGAATATTAACTGAACTGGAAGTTAGTCAGTGTTTGCTGAATTTTGTTATTTGCTAGTAATTACAGGTGTGGGGGTAGCCACATTCTTTGATTTTCTGTCCTTGCCTATTTAAGTGGTACAGTGTGAAATATTTTCTGCTTAAAAACCCTCAGCTTTGGCCGGCTAAGAACTTACTGTATTCAACTGGACGTATAAGAGAATTTAAGTACCTTTATCTGCACTTTTTTTTTCAAAAAGTACAGTATTTAAATTGATTTTAACTGTGTGTTGCAGGAATATTAACTGAACTGGAAGTTAGTCAGTGTTTGCTGAATTTTGTTATTTGCTAGTAATTACAGGTGTGGGGGTAGCCACATTCTTTGATTTCCTGTCCTTGCCTATTTAAGTGGTACAGTGTGAAATATTTTCTGCTTAAAAACCTCAGCTTTGGCCGGCTAAGAACTTACTGTATTCAACTGGACGTATAAGAGAATTTAAGTACCTTTATCTGCGCTTTTTTTTTTTCAAAAAAATACAGTATTTAAATTGATTTTAACTGTGTGTTGCAGGAATATTAACTGAACTGGAAGTTAGTCAGTGTTTGCTGAATTTTGTTATTTGCTAGTAATTACAGGTGTGGTGGTAGCCACATTCTTTGATTTCCTGTCCTTGCCTATTTAAGTGGTACAGTGTGAAATATTTTCTGCTTAAAAACCTCAGCTTTGGCCGGCTAAGAACTTACTGTATTCAACTAGACGTATAAGAGAATTTAAGTACCTTTATCTGCACTTTTTTTCAAAAAATACAGTATTTAAATTGATTTTAACTGTGTGTTGCAGGAATATTAACTGAACTGGAAGTTAGTCAGTGTTTGCTGAATTTTGTTATTTGCTAGTAATTACAGGTGTGGGGGTAGCCACATTCTTTGATTTCCTGTCCTTGCCTATTTAAGTGGTACATTGTGAAATATTTTCTGCTTAAAAACCTCAGCTTTGGCCGGCTAAGAACTTACTGTATTCAACTGGACGTATAAGAGAATTTAAGTACCTTTATCTGCACTTTTTTTTTCAAAAAAATACAGTATTTAAATTGATTTTAACTGTGTGTTGCAGGAATATTAACTGAACTGGAAGTTAGTCAGTGTTTGCTGAATTTTGTTATTTGCTAGTAATTACAGGTGTGGGAGTAGCCACATTCTTTGATTTCCTGTCCTTGCCTATTTAAGCACTACAGTGTGAAATATTTTCTGCTTAAAAACCTCAGCTTTGGCCGGCTAAGAACTTACTGTATTCAACTGGACATATAAGAGAATTTAAGTACCTTTATCTGCAATTTTTTTTTCAAAAAATACAGTATTTAAATTGATTTTAACTGTGTGTTGCAGGAATATTAACTGAACTGGAAGTTAGTCAGTGTTTGCTGAATTTTGTTATTTGCTAGTAATTACAGGTGTGGGGTAGCCACATTCTTTGATTTCCTGTCCTTGCCTATTTAAGTGGTACAGTGTGAAATATTTTCTGCTTAAAAACCTCAGCTTTGGCTGGCTAAGAACTTATTGTATTCAACTGGACGTATAAGAGAATTTAAGTTCCTTTATCTGCACTTTTTTTTTTTCAAAAAAATAAAGTATTTAAATTGATTTTAACTGTGTGTTGCAGGAATATTAACTGAACTGGAAGTTAGTCAGTGTTTGCTGAATTTTGTTATTTGCTAGTAATTACAGGTGTGGGGGTAGCCACATTCTTTGATTTCCTGTCCTTGCCTATTTAAGTGGTACAGTGTGAAATATTTTCTGCTTAAAACCTCAGCTTTGGCCGGCTAAGAACTTACTGTATTCAACTGGACGTATAAGAGAATTTAAGTACCTTTATCTGCACTTTTATTTTCAAAAAATACAGTATTTAAATTGATTTTAACTGTGTGTTGCAGGAATATTAACTGAACTGGAAGTTAGTCAGTGTTTGCTGAATTTTGTTATTTGCTAGTAATTACAGGTGTGGGGGTAGCCACATTCTTTGATTTCCTGTCCTTGCCTATTTAAGTGGTACAGTGTGAAATATTTTCTGCTTAAAAACCTCAGCTTTGGCCGGCTAAGAACTTACTGTATTCAACTGGACGTATAAGAGAATTTAAGTACCTTAATCTGCACTTTTTTTTCCAAAAGAAATACAGTATTTAAATTGATTTTAACTGTGTGTTGCAGGAATATTAACTGAACTGGAAGTTTTGACTCTGCTCTTCAGTTAGTCCCACCCACCCTCCCTGTTTTTGTTTTGGTGTTAATCTTAGTGGCCTTGAAACTGCCCGCCCCTCTTTTAAATTTGTGTTTGGATTCTCCTTCTGGGCCCATCTCATTTGCTCACTCAACTGAGTGCAGTGAGATCATATTCTTATTTCAGGCACTCCTACTGTGTACAAAGAGAGCATCTGGGAAACAGAAAAAAAAATTAAGCTTGTTTCCTGCCTTTCCTGTTAAGTGGTATAGACTATTTGTAGGCTTCTGAGCCCCCAAGCCCTTCTGTGTTGGAGGGAAGCCTTCTAGCTTAGTTTTTTTTCTTATAACTAGCCAGTTTTCTAGTTTCAGCACTCAAATCTGTTTCTTTGATCTCAGCACTTGTTCAGAAAAAAAAAATCATCTGCTTTTACTGTACTTGTGTTTCTACCTACTTTATTTTACTTTTGCATCATCTTAAAAGTACTCAATTGTATTTATTACTGCTTGGTGTAACTCATTCTAAGCCTTTTGTTTTAAACACTTGAGCTTCGGACCAGTCGTTTTGCACTGAGAGGGTTTGTGGTCTGCACTGTAGTGGCAGAACAGGTAGCTTACATCCTTCTAGGTTGGGAACTGCTGACTGAGGGCTCAGTGTCTGTTATTCTAAAAGTGTATTAATTCTGGTTTAAGCACTTGTGCTTTTAGGCCAGTTATTTTACATTAAGAGGGTTCGTGGTCTGCACTCTTGTGGGAGGAGAGGCTGGACTCTGCCCTTCTGAGCTGGGAATTTCTGGTTAAAGGCTTATAGTGCATGCATATCTGAACTGCTTCTTACTGAAGTTGGTGCGCCTTGTTTGCTGTGGCATAGACTGGATTCGGGCCTGCTGGATCTAGCTTTGTTTGTGTAACTTGAGCACTAATCCAGGCATTCTCTAAAGTATTCAATTGTATTTATTACTGCTTGGTAGTAACTTGATTAAACTGTAGCTATCATTCCAAGTCTTTTGGATTAAGCACTTGGGCTTCAGACCAGTTGTTTTACATTAGGAAGGTTTGTGGCATGCACTGTGGTGGCAGGACAGGTAGCTTTCATCCTTCTAAGTTGGGAACTGCTGATTGAGAGCCCAGTGTCTGTTATTCTTAAAGTGTATTAGTTCTGGTTTAAGCACTTGGGCTTCAGGCCAGTTATTTTACATTAAGAAGGTTCGTGGTCTGCACTCTTGTGGGAGAAGAGGCTGGACTCTGCCCTTCTGAGCTGGGAATTTCTGGTTAAAGGTTTATAGTGCCTGAATATTTGAACTGTATCTTACTGAAATTGGTACACCTTGTTTGCTGTAGCATAGACTAGATCCAGGCCTGCTGAATCTAGCTTTATTTATATGCTTGTTGTTTGTTTGCTTGTTATTTCCCTGGAACGCTAATTCCACCTAATACGCGGCTTCTCAGTGCTTCTGTGGATCACTAGTGATAGCTGCATTGCTTACTGTACTTATTTCCTTGTTTCACTTGAAAGAAAGTTACTGTTTGTCGTTTTTGCATTTAAGTTACCTGTAACACATTGCACTTAAGTTACCTGGCACTTGCTTGCTAAAGCAATTATATAAGTCAGCACTAAAAATTGAAAGCACTACACCCTCACTCCCCACTGGCCCTTGTTTTCAATTATTAAGGAATTCCCAATATTATTCTAGCATGTCCAAAGGTCAGTTGTCAATCTCCTCTCCGGTCCAGCTGGTGAATCTGGGAATCTTGAGGCAATGTTACAACTGCCTCATGTACACAGACAACCCTCTCCTCCTCCCAACAAATTCCAACACATGTGAGAGATGCAACCATATAGCCAAACTGGAGGCTAAGCTCTCTCAACTCAGTACTGGCATAACCAGTCAGGAGGAGAAGTAAACCACACTCACTACAATTCCAGTCTCACATAGACCTACCACGACAGCAAACCAAACACATAATCACACAAAAACATACTCGGAGGCTCTAAATAAAGATCTGCCTAAGCAGCAGAGACCTCCAAAGCAGACACCCAAGCAACCGCTACTCCAAAACAAAACATGTGCAACACATATCTCACAAAGCCAGTGTGCTGAACAGTCACACCCCTTAAGACTAAACAACACACCTGATACACTTGTAATAGGTGACTCTATCATCAGGCACACTGACGTCCCGCTCACCAGGCTGAACAAGGAGAGGGTCACGGTGAGCAGCCTGTCGGGCGCTAGGATCCGCCACATAACACAAGCACTCAGGTCACTCCAAGGCATGTACAAATATGACTCAGTCATTGTCCATGCTGGTGTGAATGACCTGAGACGTACCTCCCTGGACTACATGAAAAGAGACATAAAGGAGCTCTCTGAGCATGTAGCCCAGGCCGGTATGACCCTAACCTTGAGTAGCATCTTACCCTCACCAAGAATGATGCCACAATATGAAGACAAGATGATCAATTTCAACAATTGGCTTAAGTACTGGTGTCATTCAAAGGGGATCCAATGCCTGTCAGCTTGGGATGATATGCTCGACAAGCCACGATGCTTTGCTAGGGACGGCTTGCACCTGTCACCCCTGGGCTTTCGGATATTGGCAACGGCTCTTGCTACCCCCATAATGCCTTTTTCAGGCAAGGCTCAAAAGACAAACCCACCTCCATAGGTATCACAAGGGATAAGAAACTAAGAGTAATGCTACTCAACGCCAGAAGTCTAAACCTCAAGATGCATGCAGTCAAAACTCTCCTTAGCATGGAGAACATCGATATCTGTGCAGTAACAGAAACCTGGTTAGGGGCTCCTGAGAGCACCCCAGCACTACCAGGTTATACCTCATACCATGCCTTTCAGCCCCAAAACTTGGACCGAACCACAAAAGGAGGGGGAGTATCGATATTCATCAAAGATACCCACACCTCCAGGTTGGTGGCAAAGCACGAAGCATCAGAGACTATCTATGTGCAACTAACAGTGGGTAAAACTGCCTTCCAGTTTATAGCCTGCTACAGACCACCCTCCCAAACCCAGGAACCCCACTCAGCCTTTCTGAGAACACTGAAAAATATGAAGGTCTCTCCAAACACCATTATATTGGGTGACTTCAACTACCCAAACATAGACTGGGAGCATTACTCTAGCTCCAACACCCTATCCCAAAGGTTCCTAGAATTTATAAACTCAAATGCTATGGAACAACTTGTTACCACTCCCACAAGAGGGGAAAACATACTGGACCTGATCATCACCAACATGGGGACTCTATGCTCCAGACCAGAAGTGTATCCCTCACTGGTAAGATCAGACCATAAACTAATCTCACTGGATATTCACATCCCGACCCCACCCCCTGCCCAGAAAACCACAGTGAAAAACTTCTCTAAAGCATATTTCACACTCCTCAAAACCGAGGTGGAATCCTTCAAAGCCCCCGGGCCTGTGGAAAATACGGACCAGACCGCAGAATCCTTTATAAACGCATTATATGAACACCTTCAGGAATGCATGGATCATGCGATCCCAAATAAAACCAAGACCCAATCCTCCAAAGGCAGACATCCTGTCTGGTGGACCCCAGCCATAAACAAACTATACAATAGAAGGAGGAAGCTATTAAATGATAGAGCAAAATCCCAAAAAGGGAAGGCATCACTGATCAGTATTAGCAAAAAACTACAGGCACTCATAAAAATGTCTAAGGCCAGCTTCGAGAGAAAAATTGCACAGGACACTAAGGATAATCACAAGGCTTTCTTTAGTTATGTTAGGAACCTGGGTTGTAATTCCCAGATATGCTCAGAATTAGTCCAAAATGACAAAAAATACACTGAACCCACAGACATTGCCAACATCCTAGCTGACAGGTTCAGCGCAAACTCCCCCCCCCCTCCCCGCCAAAAGGGCAAATATCTATCCCAGCAGAGTGCTGCCCCCCTGACATCTCAGATGCTCAGGTAAGAGCAGCCCACTACAAAGCAAAAAACACAGCATCAATGGGACCAGATGGTGTCCCAGGCTGCGTCCTACATGAACTCCAAAAAGGGCTAAGCCCAAACATAAAACTACAGTTCAATCTCAGCCTTACTACAGGATATGTGCCCAAAGAGTGGCGTACAGCAACAGTGGTCCCTCTCCATAAAGGTGGTGCCTCAACAGATCCTGGAAACTATCACCCCATAAGCCTGACTAGCTTGGTCTGCAAAGCTATGGAAAGGATCATCATGGACCTCATAAATAAAGATATTGGGGACCTACAGACACTGGATCCTACCCAGTTCAGCTTTGTTAAGGGCAGATCCTGCCTCTTAAACCTGGTTGATTTCTTTGAAACAGTCACCAAGGCCATTGATGAGGGGAAGGTGGCCCACACAGCCTACCTGGACCTCGCAAAAGCCTTCGATACAATACCCAACTCGGGCATTATAGATAAGCTCACCAGCTTAAATATAAACCCCTATGTCACTAGATGGATTGCAAACTGGCTCAAGGACAGAACCCACATGGTTAGAATTGCTGGAGCCATGTCAGACTCCAAACCAGTTACAAGTGGTGTCCCACAAGGCTCAGTCCTGGGACCTCTCTTGTTCAGTATATATTTCTCGGAGGTACAGGCCAACATGGAAGGACTGTGGCTGACCAAGTTCGCAGATGACTGCAAACTGGGCGCCATAATCGACTCTCCAGCCGACACAAGCATCCTCCAAAAGGGCCTCATACAAACAGACAACTGGTGCCATAGCCATGGCCTCAAGCTAAATGCCAAAAAGTGTATAGTCATCCCCTTTGGCAAAAACAAAGTGCCCACAAATTACCACATAGGTGGTAATCCATTAAGTACAGAAGAAGTAATTAGGGACCTGGGGACCCAAGTTGATAGCAATCTCTCATTTGACAACCACGTGGCCAAAGTGGTTAGAAAAACATTTTATATAGCCCACCTAATCATGAAGGGATTCACATCTAGATCAGGGGAGGTCATCGTGCCTCTTTACTCATCCCTCATCAGGCCCATAATTGAGTACAATGCCCCTTTTGGGATGTATCTTACCAGACACCTGCAGCAACTGGAAAGACCCCAAAAGTACCTCACCAAGAGGATCAAAGGGCTCAAACAGATGCCATATGCTGCCCGGTTAAAGTAACCCCAGCTCTACTCAGTGGCATACCACCTGTTCAGAGGCGATCTGTGCCTGACGTATAAAGCCATGTCCAACCCGGAATTAATGGACATGCTGCACCTCAGAAAATCCAAATCCCATCGAGCTACGCGCTTGAGAGACTTGAACCTCAGCACTGAAATAAATAGGACATGCTGGAGGGACAGATTCATAACCCAAAGGCTCCCTTCACTCTGGAATAAAATCCCAGTCCAGGTTAGGCAGAGTCCCTCATTGACTCTCTTCAAGAGGAATCTTGATGAGTGGATGGGAGATCGTAGGTTTACCCCGGGTATCACTTCTGTGTCACTGTTAGACAGAGGCACAGTATACTAACCTCGAAAAAGGGCATAGCAAAATAAATTTAAAATGGGTGGCGAAAGCCAAACACATTCTGGCTAGGCTTATAAATGCCCTAGGGCATATAGCCTAGTATGAACCTATAAACCTATGAACCTAAAATTGCAAATTATGGGATACCCTTCCACAACCCATTCCACAAAGTCCTAACCACCACAAAATCAAACAACTCCTAAAGAACTACCTTGTCAAACACTGGGTCTTAGTTCTTGCTATCCTCTGGACTAATTTTCTTCCTACCACCCTATATCTTGCTGTGACCTCTGCTGTAACCTCTACTATACTCCCTCCATCTATCTGCTATCTCTGCTGACTCATACCATACTTACATCTGAAATAACATTTAACTCACTGTCATTGACTCACTGTCTCTGAATTGATACTGTACACACTGTCTTTATACTTTATACTTCTGTATTTATTTAACAATTGCTTGTCCTTCGCTAGAGAATTTGTATACTGTCAACAATGTACATATTGTGAACTAAATTCTGTTTTATAAAGTACTATTATTGCTGTATGTCTTATGACTGCATGTGGAACTTTTCTCCCCGGGCCTTCACTGAAAACAGGCTTCTGGCCCAGTCGAACACAACCTGGTTAACAAATGTAATAAATAAATAAAAATAAAAAGTTAAGGTTAGGTAAGGTGATAGACTTAGTATGTATGCAAATGTGTGTGCTTGAAGGTTAGGGTTACAGTAAAGGTTAGGTACAGGGATAGCTTATAAGAGTGAATGTGTGCATTTGTAGGTTTACCCAAACCCTAACCCTGTCCTTTACCCTAACTATACACCTTATTGTAGGAAAACCCTTTCTGTAACACTTCCACTATTCAGACAAAGTTGGTCTGAATGTGGTGATAGGATTCTGTTGTACTCATTTTACAATTGTTTTTATTTTGTTGTTTCCATTGTTTTTCTGGTGATTGTGGTGTTCAGAATGCTGGATTGAGAAGTTCTGCTTTGATACCCATATCTATCTATCTATCTAGATAGATATATACATAGGTGTGGGTATGTATATTTATACATGTATATAGGTGTGTGTGTATATATAGTGCTACATTTCTACATACGTATAGTTACTTGTGTATGTACCTAGTTTATATATAAAGGAAGTGAGTGATTAACTTCGAACAGTATGAAAAAGATTAGTACATAATCTTGGAAGGTATTTTTTAACATGTTTGTCAATTTTTCTGTTAATGATATTTAGTTTTGGCATTTGGTGTTGTCTCCCTTAGCAGAACATTCCAGCTATAGATTCTTAAATAGAATTTTATCAAATATTGTATTATATAGACCAGGCAGTGGCCAATTTTAGGTAACTTATAAGAAGAGAATATAATGATAGCTTGGAAGTCTTTACATATATTTTAGATTTTCTAGTCTAATGATTTTTCTTATACAGGAATCATTCTTTTTTTTCAAATTATTTCAGATAGCTCATTTTATGGCTATAAAATGCAGTGTCACACCCTATAATGGGTCTGTTCGGTGAGATATAAAGTGGTACAATGAGTTCCCTGCAATCACAACATGTGCCCTTTTGAATTTGATGGGCTACTGAATATGCTTGCCTGAGTTTAGTCAACACATACACTGATCAAAGTTTATATATTTTCTAGTATTATCCTTAAATATTTAATGATGTATCATTTGATTTGAACTCAAAGTTTATTTTGTAATTATTGTTTGTGTCCTTTTATTTATTTAACATTTATTTTCTGGGAATCTCCAACTTGGAATGAAATTAATTTTTAATGGAGGTCCAGGGAAAAACACTCCGGATGCATGTCTTTGTAATGTGGGAGGAAACTAGAGTATCCGGAGAAAACCCGCACGAACACAGGTAGGACATGCAGACTCCACACAGAAGGCACTCCAGTTGAGAATCAAACCAAAGAACCACCTGCTGTGAGGTGACAATGCTACTGCTGCACCACTGCGCCTTTCACTACTTCTTCCTCATATAATTATTTTTAGATCATCTTGGAGAACTTCAGCATCTTTATCTAAAGAAATCATGTTACTAAGCTTGCAATCATCTGCATATTTTTTTATCCTTAACCCATTTCTCTCTAAGAAGCCACACAGATATAAGGCCAGTGCCACGGCATACAGGGATAAAGCCCTAACTATGACTCAGGTGACCCAGGTTCGATTAGCATCTTGGCTATCTGAGGTGCTGGCAAGGCAGGATGGATGGTCCCATCCTGGGAGAGAGGGCATTTGCTGATGACATTTCCTGAGGGGAAGTATGGTCCAGTGAGGGGAGTAGACCTTGGACAATGGTCAGCAAACACAGGGAGGGGACTGGACACATGTAATAGGTCACAAAACAAATGGTGGATATAGTCGGTGAGCCCCCCCCCCCAGGATGTCCTTAAGTCCCACACTAGACGCATCCCATTGGAAGAAAATTTGAGGGAGTTCGCAGGTGGCTGGTAGACCCAACAAAGGATGTGAGGTACTTGGTGGCCCGACAATGGATGTGGGGTACTGGGTGACCCAGCAATGGGTGTGGGGCACTAGGTAGAGTGCCAAAGAATGATGCAAGGTGTGGAGAGAAGCTACACAAATGTACTTTATGTAGTAAAAAGAGCCACAATGGTGAAATTAGTATATAATAAATTTAAAGTTCTCCTTTAAAGCAGACAATTGAAGTTCTGCTGCATCTTCTTTATTCACCTAATTTAACACTTAGTAGCTCCATTACAATACCTCATGATTGACAGTATGAGTACAGCCTCATTACCTTATGAGGAAGGGAAGAAAGATATCAGGAAAGGCCTCCACACACATCCTGTCTCTGCTTATTTTATTATTTTCACCCTCTCATTCTACGGTTGCTTTATCTCAGAGAAGGAGTGACCACTGACAAGCTATGTAATGATTGGCTCGATCTTTCTTTGCAGTGAACTAACCTTGGATGTCCGGCAACTTGTTACTATGAGATATTTACAGTCTTCTGCTTTACTGAGAAACAAACAAATGACACCCTGACCTATTAATTTGAATATTTGTGACTTGAGCTCTGGTGATGTGAGAAAGTGACTGCAGCCCCATTATTGAACTTGTATAAATGGCATATCTTCTAAATCAACTGCAAACATTCCCAGTTAATTCAGAAGTATTATAGCATGAATCATGATACCTTCCCCTTAAAATACATTGACTTTCTCGCAACACATCATCAGCAAGTCTGCAATTATTATACAGTGAGTGATGTAAACAAACTCTCTATTTATTTATATTTTGATTGTCTAAATCCGCGACAGAAAACAGGAAGTGGCTTTGCAAATGCACCCTAAAAATGTCACAAAATTAAATCACTGTTAAACTTTTCTACGTAATAATATAGATTATCCAACTAAAACATATGCAACACATCTATGTTAAACTTCTTTAAATTACACCTTTAATGACTTAAATGAATAAATTCCCCAGTGATTGCAGAGGTATTGACACTCAGTAGTTCATTTGCAGTAAGAAAGATGAGTTTCTGGCATCAGAAGATGTATGCAAATACAAAGCAGAGACCTGACTCAGAAAGAAAGAAGTGACTGGCCAAGGAATGGCTCACTTGTGTGTGGTGAGGAGGTGAGGGACATATCACCAGTGAAGCAAACCCTAGCGAAACCAGGTATACTACAGGACCAAAACTTGGAGTGCTGCAGACAGGAGTACAGAGGAACTGTTTCCTGGGTCTTGGGTACACTGTAATATGTGTATGAGCCAGAACTACAGACAATAAGTGAATGGGCCAGTCACAGATCTAGTATAGGACCCCTTAGAAAGAGCCTTTCACCTCACCCCATTTTCCCCAATGGTAGTATGTTGGCATTGATTCGCTGTATCAAATTATAGAACAAAGGTACTTGGTGTCAGTGGAGCAGGGTAGAGACAAAATATTAAAAAAATGTTAGGATGTGTTAGGAAATAAAGACTATAAGAATGCAAAACAATTGTGCAGCAGCAAAACTGTAATCGCTGTTTGTGGGAAAAATAAAAAACATGAAACAAATATTTGGTTATATTCCTGAATTTGCTTGCATCATTTGTATTTGCTTGGTTGAAGGGTGAAATAAATTATATGATAATCTACTGCAAGTTCATACTGTAGCACTATTCTGATTTTAAGATGAAGACAAAGTAGTATTTACTAATGTAGAATAAACAGGGATTATCAGCAATCTAGTGTTTGGTATACAAAATATTATGAAGTGGGTGCATAGGATAGGATACCTTGGATTTATTTAGTGCTAACAAAAAATGGACATGACTCAGAAAATAAACTGAACATCTTGGCAGTTGTTTGCACCAAAGTGTCCAGTTTACACTTAACTACAGTTTTATTTTATGTACCTTTTACTGATCTCAATGAAAAAAACTTAAGTACACAAACATGTAATCCCATAGAATATGCCTAGAATATGAAGGAACAGTACCTTTGTGGACATTTAAAAGTAAAACTGTACAAACCCAATAAATACATATTTTTTGCATGTGTGTGTGTGTGTGTGTGTTATTAGTGATAGCGTACCACCTCATGACAGTTATTTCCTCAGCTTGGAAGACATGCCCAGTAATATTGTGTCCCATCTTGCTTAAAAAAGGCTCCCCTAATATGTAACACCGTATGGCCAGTGTCCTTGTCATGCCTTGTGTATTTATAAAGTCAGTATCACTGCTGAAACCTGTTTCTGGCAATCAGGGCCTGGAAAATCTCCCACATCAGCAAGCATTCTTCTTCCCTCAGTAGTGTATGCATGGGACAGAACATCTAGATCATTCAGAATGTGCTGTTAACGTACACTAAAATATTAAACAATGACTACTGCTAAACATCTATTTACAATCAACCTTCCTTCAACCAGGTCTCACATTTTCTCCACTTCTTGCCTTCTGTATCTGTCTAATCCTGGTTACTCTTCCCTAAACATTATTCACATTGTTTCTCTCTCCATCAGTGCTTCATTTACGTTCCCTTTGCCCCAGTCAGCAGCCCATTTATTCACTCACACTACCAAAGCTACTGCTTTAGATTTCTCGTTTTACTCCATCTTACCTGCTGTGGACTCGACTTGGTGAATGAACAACTTCTAGTTGTTCTACAGGTCCTTCTACCTGTACAGAAAGATTGATGACTGCATACCACACGTAAATCACTTCACCAAAGTTCCACCACTTATGTTTCATACCCGAATCCTCCTCTCTGTGTCTCTAAGACCAGGTATCTTATTTTAATTGCCCAGCAATAAATAAGTAATTAGATAGATAGATAGATAGATAGATAGATAGATAGATAGATAGATAGATAGATAGATAGATGCTAGATAGATAGATAGATATAAAAAGTAGAGGTGAGGCAACATTGATGTTGCATTCTCTTCTGTATGTGACACACTGGTCCATTTATTTTAATTAATCTGCACAACTGCAAAGCATCCTCCATAACATTTGTCATTCTACCACCCCACATGTACTCTTGGTTCTACACTCCTCTTTGTCTATTAATTCTCTTTGTATTTCCTTCCATCTAAGTATCTATATAGATCACTCTTACTCTGCTCTTCTTAGCTGTCTTCTATTCTACCATGTTGGCCATCTTTATCTCCATTCCAACCTCATTCCTCATTGACTACCTGCTTTAGTGTTTTCCAAAAATCTTTTATATTCTCATATTCCAAACATATTCTTTTGGAAATATTATATTCTGATTTTATTTCATCAAATGTTGAATTCCTGCTGACCTCCAAGAAACCTCAGTTTCTGATCATTATCTGCTCACTACTTTTCCTGCATCTCCTTCTCACAGAACCTTGCTAAACTTCCAAATCCAGTCTAACATTCAGTCTGCCATTCTTACCTTTCTCCATCCCTGCTTACTAGCATCAACTAACTCTCAGCACCCACTGAGCAATGTGTGCAGAAAAGTGTCCTGATGTGCCAGAAATCCCAGCATGCACTGCTATGCCCAGAGGCAACTCTTGTTCGTATAACAGGAGTATGCATTACTTTGTAAATTGGGGGATATTTGGCCAATACTGGCATTATGCAATACTGGATGATATGATTAGTTGTTAAGATCCCATAGATTCAGGGTTTGGAGTTAATCCTGATGTCTTGTCACTATCTGCCAGGATTTTGCATTTTTCACTAAGTCTGAATGAGTTTTTTTCTAGGTACTGTGATTTCCTCTAACTTCCCAGAAAACCTGCTGAATAACTGCCTATTTACCCTTGTGCTTTTAGCCCAAGTTATGATTGCAAAATGTCAGAAGAAACATTTCCTCTTACCTGCTTAAACAAGTAAATAAAGCACCAATAACATTTTGACAGCTACAAGCTCTTTAAGCTTATCCACTGCTTTTCTGTGTCACAGGTAGCCATGACACTTGTGTATAGCCATAACTAGCCCTTATGGTGAAACACAGTTTCTTGAGTACCACCTAATATCATATATCATCAGCTTCTGAAGCAGGGAAATTCCGGGACAGAAAGAGAAATGTATAGATGGACTGTGTTGTTATTTATCTATAAGGCAACAGGAAATTTATGTATTTTAGTAAGCTATAATATTTGCTGCTTAGGTGATATCAAGAAAGCCCACTATTATTTGGTCTTAGACCTCTTGCCTAAAACATTTATAATTTAAAGCATCATAATCATAAAATGTCATCCATTTTAATATTGCAGAACCATAGCCATTACCATTGACACAGAGGGATAAAGTCCTCACTATGACCCAAATGCCTGCTTGCCTTACTCTTGTAGGAGGGATGGCGATGACATGCTGCTAGGAGGTGGGGCATTCACAGCAGCCTTGGTGTAGGCTGGTGCTCAGAAAGGATGCCTGCCAGGCAAGTGTAGGGAGGTATCATCATTAGGTCCCTGGCTGAAGACATTCCTAAGACCATGTCTCATTAACTCTTAGCCGACTGCATGATGCCAGCACATAAGAGGCTAGAGTACATCAATATGAACCCACCTCTGTGAGCAGCAGTGGCAGGCCCCAGACTCATTGTCCCCCTACAGTAGATTCTTTGTCACAAGGGTGGCAGCTAGTGACCCCCATCAAAAAGGGGTTAAATGCATGGGTACAACTCCAATAATTACCCATAGTACTGGGGAGAGGTGAGCCTCAGGGGTGGATCATGCTGCTGAAAAGCACCTGGACAAATACAACCCAATAACCACAGAGTAAAAGAAAATATTGCAGAAACCTAACATAATATATTTGCAAGATGGCTCTACCTAACTCCCTCCCCATGTGTTTTACCTCTGAGATCATACAAGCTCATAGAAAAGTAAACATATTAAAACACACGCGCACACACACACACACACACACACACACACACACACACACACACACACACACACACACACACAAATCACCTTTTCTTTTGACTCCAAGTAACATGAACTAAGAGAAACAATGCACTCTACAGCTAACATAATAAAATGTCAACATCAGAACTCCTTCATTTATAGGGACTAAAACTTTAAAACATATAAACAATGTACATCAACAAGTAGTGTGACCACCATACTGTTCCACCGGAGGCCTGGAATGTCTGAGGATGACGGACAGATACAGGAGGATGGGCTTATTAGCTCCAGAGCAGAGGATAATGGACTTTGCAATTAATGTCTAATGGACTTTGCAATTAATTACTAAGTACAAACTCATCACACCTGATAGTTATCCAAACACTCACTTACTTTTCTCTAAAAAAATAAGAAAGTTGATTGTTCTGGTGGGACTGTGTTGCATACCCCTTGATTTATATAACAAAACATCAGGATGCACAACCTCAGAGAAAATAACAAAACACCACTGAGTGTGAAACATTGATTATAATTATCAGCTGCAGAGAGTTCATACCTGAGAGTTCATTAGGTTTCCCAGTAAAGAAGGGAAGAGGCATCTCATGCATATCCAGAAAGTTCTATCACCTTTGTATTATATTATATTATATTATATTATATTATATTATATTATATTATATTATATTATATTATATTATATTATATTATATTATATTATATTATATTATATTAGGACGATGGATCAACCATATTTCCTGCTACCTCTGCATCAGATCTGTTCCATGCATGGAAAAACTGTTAGCATAGGCCATGTAGACCTCGCATTACCTCACAGATCCCTACTGCCTCACAGGATCCAAAATCCAGTAAACTGCCACAAACTTGAAAAGTCAGTTAGAAAACAAAACTTTCAAATGCTAAACAATTGTGAATTGATAAAAAATAAACATCAAACACCAGAAAAAATATCCCCAACTCAAATATATTAATTACTGTCTGGATAAAATGAACAATGCTGTATTTAAAACTGTTATACAAATATACTGTTATACAAATTAAACATACTTTACAGTAATATAACCACAGCACTGAACTGCAGACACAAATTGCAATTAAATACCAAAACTGCAGATACCCATACACTTACAACATGACATTTATTGTGTGAGAGCTTTCCTCCTTGAAATTGTACTGGACTTCCTCAGACATCTGTGGTTGGTTGCCTTTAAAAAAAAAAAAAAAAAATTATACCAAAAGCAATGCTGCCATCTGGTGGACAAAATGTGATGGACAGCTTACAATAAAAAAATGCAAAATGTAAAAATCTATCACAGATATTTAAGACACTATAATGTTGAACTTTAAACCTTTTGTACATTAATAAACTGGTATTGAAAACTTTATCATTGTTACAAAGGGGATTTTCTTAACAAGAGCAATGAAAATAACATACAAAATACAAGCTTATTCGACCCATCCAGCCCACGCAACTGGTTCTCACAACTTGTGTCTGGAAGGAGGTACCACAGCTTCTGCTGTAGGACTACCAGATTCAGGAACAGTCTGTATCCTACAGCTGTGAGACTTATTAACATGGACACCAACCTTAATACCTGATACATTGAAGCCTCTTTTTTTTTCATTTAAACCTGCTGCTCTGAGCAGTTACCGCCAGTATTACTATTATGCGATATGATGGCCATACTGAGTAACCTCTAAGGTTAAGAAGTGCAATACGGTAACTAAACAGCTGCTATTCACTAGTCTCTATTTATTCTCGATCTTAACAATGAGGGGGTCTGGTGGTGAGTATTAATTTATTATTTATCATTGGATAATGGGTATTGAGTATGTTTATGTAATGTGAATTACCTTTTGCATTTCATATGTGTTGTTTATTTTCTTTATTATATTATGCTCTGATACTGCTGCATCTGTGCTATTTGCGCTGTTTTTCTCTCACGAGCTGACATTTGTAATTTTGTTTATGCTGCACTTGTGTTGTCCTAAATGACCATAACGTTTATTTGAATCTTTGAAATTGTTTGCATTTAATAAAATCTGACAATGCAATTCCTGTCTTTCAAAGACAAACCCCTCACAAATGGGGCAACTTTTTCCAATATCTGAAACACAATTTTTTTTTTAATTTGCACAACTATTAGAATATTTAGCTAGGGCATTGTTGGTATCCTTTTTACTTATCACATAGTCATGCAGGTAAATCCTTTGTCTAAGTGCTTTTACTGTCTTCCCAATATAAAATACTGGACAGGTGCAACATTGAGCCAGATAAACCACACATGGGGTATTGTAATTGAATTTCCCATTAGGGTAGATGGTTCTGGTGTAATTACCCACAGTAAAACTGGAGCCCTCCTGTATAAATTCTACATTGGCTGCATGCTCCTCATTTAAACATGTCTTTTGCAACCAATGTGTTTCTCCCTTTTTCTATGAGGCACCTTTTCAAGGTGTTCTTCAAGTTAACACCCTTCTTGTAAACCACCATTTGATTCTGCCCCAGTTTGCCATCTAATCCTTGTGTTCTAATATACATGGTCCAGTTTGTGACAGGATGTTCTTCACCTCCTTACTTGCACTGTTGTAACTGCAAACATAGGACCTAGCAAACTGTTGGGTGTCACTACTAGAAAGACTCATGCTGGGTGTACTGTCCCAGGTGCATAACCTAGCAATATCCAACCCATACTTTAATACTCATTTATTTTGACCTTTTCTTTCGTTGGTAATGTCAGCAACCAATACCTCTATAAAACTCAATGGGTAATTTGTCTTATGAAACATCCTAACTAAAGTCAACCTCATGTTCAAAAATGTTGCCTGCAGATAGCAACTAGGATAACCTTATAAATTGTGTTTTATCATGTTTTTTTCTGCCAAATAGAATGATTGCTGTTAAAATGTAATAAGCTGTTAGAGTATGTTGATTTTCTAAAGCTAGTGAACATTAAACATTCCTGTTCAACGTCCTGTGAAACTGTTGTATCAAGAAAATCAATGGTTTCCCTGTTGTACTGACCTTTAAATATTAAAAATTATGTAGTGGTGTTTAAATACTCTAAAAATTCATCAAGTTTGGTGGTATTGCCATCAAAATAATAAACACATCATCCAAAAAAAAATAGGTAGCTCTTAATACTGATACCATATGTGGAGGTGAATACAAAATACCTCTCCCACCATCACAAAATGATGTTGGAAAATGCAGGGGCTGCCAATGCGACCTTGGTTACACCCCTTATCTGCTTGAAACATTCTGCTTTAAAATATACAAAATTATTATTCAATATCAAGTCCATAGCTTCAACAACCATATCAATAGCTTGTGTGGTTAATTTTGAGCCACTAATTAAAGCTTCCCATAGCCATTGTAACCCTTCATCGTAGGGGATGACCAAAAATAGGTCTTTGACATCCACAGTCAAAAATGCTACTTCATCATTGAAAGGGACATGGCACAACATATCCAAGAAATGTCAAGTGACCTTCAAAACTTATATTTTGTCATCAGAAAAAGATTTCAAGACATTGTCTGCAAATTTCGCTAGGGGTTCAGTTTTTGATCCCTGTGCTGCTACCATAGGACAGAGAGGTGGGTTGGTAACTGATTTGTGCACTTTTGATATGCCAGATATGTTTGGAATTATTGGCTTCATCACTCTAAGATAGATAGTGGTAGGGTCTATACCAGAATTAGTAATCAGTTCCTCCAAACAATAATCAATCTGCTTATATGCCCAATTGATCTCATTTATACTGTCATTAAGGAAAATACTCCATCATGCAGGAATTGTAACTTTTTTGTGGATATAGGTGGCAGTCCATTACCACTGCTCCCCCACCCTTGTCTACTTTCATAATCCTAGTTGACTGGTTAGAAGAAAGTTCCTTGACTAGTTTCATTTCATCTTTTAATACCTTAAAATAACCTGACCATCCATTCTCATTTCATTCTCACAGACAGCTTTCAAGGATGCCAAAACTGGATTCAGTGGTGGTATAAAAGTACTTGATCTATATAATCTCTGTTTAAATTCATTCCTATGACCATCGCTGTTGAAAAAAGGGGCCAAATTTAACTTACATACAAACAGTTTCATTTCAAGAATGCCATCCACCATGTCAAATGTCCTTGCAGGAACAAAGGTAAACCCCTTGCAAAATAAATTACCAAACAAAGGAGCAATTTTTAAGTGACTGTAGTTAAAAATATTAAAACCTTTAAATTGGTGAACTATACCATTCTCAGAAGGCATATGATCCCCCTTCATCACCACCATTGTCTCCAGTAACCCTTTGCTGGGTGGGCTTCTTCTCTCTGGAAGTTGTTTCTCACTGGCAAGTTGTGCCATCCTGAGCAACTGACCTGTGGTTCATGCTGTGATGAATGTCATAATCCCCTCAATTCATCCAAACAGCCTTCACCTTGTTCAAAGTGATGGATAACCAATGTGTTATTGGGACCCTCGTCAAAATTGTTGACTGCTTGTCACCTGCCTTTACTCCTACCAATAGGTAATGGGTATGCCTGAGTTCTTTCTTATTGGACCCAGCTCCTTTCCAACGTCTTCTCTTTCCTACAATTAACGGTGTTACATTCTATGTCAATCCTCTCCAAAATACCAGAGTATTGGTCTTTAAGGTAATAAAAAACATTAAATGTGAGTACATTACCTGATGAGGAACTACAAAAAAAATCCAAACATTTAAAAATAATCACCTGTATAAGATGAATGCTTAAATTCTGCAATCATAAATGAAGCACTATAGGAAAAGATAAGCCCCCGGATTCAGTAAACTTCTGTGCAGGAATAGCTTCTTCTGTGCAGTACTGCAGTCCGCCATGCATATTCATGAAGGCATGCTGCCATGCTGTAAAACGGACATGGTTCTGTGTATGAGTGCAGGGGGGGTGTCTGAGAGCAGTGCTCTCACAGTACAAATGCCCCCTGCACACCAGAATGGCTGTATGGCAATTTAAATAGAGTGAGAACACTCGTAACATCCCCAACCCATCAGGGTAAGAAATCTGGACAAAGCCATAAGGGTCAATTGTCCCTACAAAGCCATAAAGTTGATAGAATAACAGGTTTAGCATTAGCATGGATATTCTGAAGGGTACAAAGTAAAAAACACAACATATATATATTTTTTTACATATGCAATAAAGTTTAAGCATAGCTGCGTGGATGTGCCCATTGCTTAGCTATGCTTAGTCCAGCTGAAACAGCACGATAAGTTAAATAACAACAGACACACTGCATAAGCGTAATAGTGCACTGGTTAGAGTGCATGCCTTGCAAGTAGTTATTCATGGTTTGAGCCTCACCAAAGCCATTTCCATTTTGTATGTGTAAACATTACAATTTTAATTTATTTGTATATTTATGTAGGAAGTAACTTATATTTCTCAACCAGAGTAGTGTATTAGGCCCAGATGTGAGGTGGCAGTGTAATAAAGTAATGAAACCCACATATAAACACAAGTGCCCCGTACAGTATTGTCACACAAAAATAAATGCAATTACTGCACATTGGGGGATGTCACGGAAGGTAAATAAATCTATATTATGTAATTAATGATGAATCAATCCCATACAGGTGGTATCCAATAAAATAAAACATAAGCAATGCTAAGCATTGCACAGCTATGCTGACCAGGTGTAAGCATTGTGTACATATGAATACTAAGCAATGAGTAGCCCAGCTAAGTGGATTTGCCCATTGGTAAGCAATGCTGAATCTGCCCCCTTAGGCACTGCCAACCATAGCTAAGCAGGTTTGCCCATAGCTTAGCTTACGTCAGCATTTTCAAAACCATTCAATCTTGGCAAAGGATGGGAAATCAGCCGTATTTAAACCCCGCAGGTGGGAATCCAGCTCATAACTGGTTGTAGCTCTCCACTGTAGGCAATATGGCAGGTGTTGGAGAGGGCATGTGTTTTTGGGTGCAGCACTGGGGCATATAGAAGTCCAAGGTCATGGTAGGACTCCTGGTAAAAACATGATGTAAGAGTGCTGCAGGACCAGAACCAGGGCTCCCAATATAAAGCAGAAGCCTGGGAAAGTCTCTTCCATGATCTCACCAGTGCCACTGGTATCCCTTGGACAGGCAAGCAGGTCTGGCACCACTATGCTGACTTGAAATGGAGGAAGAGGGAACTTTTGGAACAGTAGGTCCAAGAAGCAAGAGAGACAGGGGAGATGTCCCAGCAGCTTGTAAGTATTCATATCAATAACTGTTTACAAAGTCCAGCCTGTGTATGTGATGGATAGGTATGCCTAAATGTTTTTCTATTTTCATTACAGCTCCAGCTGAGCGGGCTGTGAACCAGGAAGCTCATGCCAGCAAGTTACAAAGGCTGCATTGTGAGGCTGGTCAGTAACAATCCTGCTTGTAGTAGCCATACCAAATAAATATAAAGGAGTAAAATGTCACCTGGCAGTATAAAAATGTGTATGGTTTGTACTGAATAAACCAGACAATATGACAGTAATAGTGCCATGTATGTCATATTTAAATAAAAGTGTAACTGCCTGGCAATAAAGATATAAATCTTGGACTGGATTTGTTTACTCTGGTATTGTATGGCATGAAATGTTGCATTCACCAAGATCTGATATCTGAATAGTAATGGTGTGTTAACCACTGTTTCCAACACTGTGCTACATAAAAATATGTTTAGAATGTCTGTATATGAATGTTGTAATTACAAGGTCAGACTGTACAACCAAGAGAGACTTAGACAGAAAATTGAAGAAAGAAACAGCAGTTTCTCAATAGCTCTCTCTGATTAAATATAAATTGTTGTATCTTTAGCAGACACAACCATTGTTTGAATCCCAGGAGTGGTAGTAAGCTGTATGCATAATTTAAACTAGGATTTTGTGAATATGTGTAGAAACAGCCAGGTAGTGTTAACAAACTTTCCCTCCACAAGTCTTCCAGCTAAGAGAACTGTAACTGCCTGGCAATAAACGTCTAAATCCTGGACTGGTTGTGTTTACTCTGGTATTGTATGGCTTGACATGTTGCATTCACCAAGATCTGGTATCTGAATAGTAATGTCATGTTAACCATTGTTTCCCACACTGTGCTACATGAAAAATATGACTAGGAATGTCTGTATAAGAATGTTGTAATTACAAGGTCAGATTGTACAACCAAGAGAGACATAGATAGAAAACCATGAAGAAATAGACAGTAGTTTCCTAATGGCTCACTCTGATGAAACACAAATTGCTGGATTTTTAGCAGACACAGCCTTGGTTTGAA